>NC_137033.1:45235760-45265760 GCF_032717465.1 Coenobita brevimanus
CTCTTCCTCTTGCTCTTCGTTTCTCTTCTTCCTCTTTCTCATAGTTTCTTCTCTCATTTTTCTCTTCGTTCTCCTCTTCCTCTTTCTCTCCATTTCTCCTCTTCATCATTCTCATCGTTTCTTTCTTTCCATTTCTCTTTGTTTCTCCTCTTCCATTCTCCTCGGTTCTCCTCTTCTTCTTTCTCCTCTTCCTCCTTCTCCTTCTCCTTCTCCTTTCACCTCTTCCTCCTTCTCCTCCTTCTTTCTCCTCTTCCTCCTTCTCCTCCTTCTTTCTCCTCATCCTCTTTCTCATTTATCCTCTTCCTCTTTCTTTTCATTCTATTTTTCCTTTGCCCTTTCTTTTTTCTCTTACTCCTTCACATTCCTTTTTCCTCTTTGTTTCATATTCTGTATCTTTCTTTTCTTTTTTTCTCTTCCTTCTTTCCTTTGTTTTCATTTTCCATCTCCCTCTTCAAATTCCCACTCTTTCTATTATTCTTTTCTTTTTCCTTATTTTTCCTCCTCATTTTCTGTTTCCTCTTGATCTTACTCTTTCCTTTTCATTTTTCTTCTCTGTTTCCTTAATTTTCCTTCATTATTCTGTTTCCCCTTCGCACTGTTCTTCCTCTTTCCCTTATTTATCCACCCTCTTTCTCTTTATTTTTTTATTTGTTTCCTCTTCCTCTTCTCTATCTCTCTCGTTCCTCCCCCTCCTCTCTCTCTCTCTCTCTCTCTCTCTCTCTCTCTCTCTCTCTCTCTCTCTCCCTGTTCCTTCTATAAATTTCTGTATCATCATCATCATCATCATCATCACAACACTTCATCATCATCATTCTTATCATTCTCGTCTCTCGTTCATTAATGCCTTTCATCTACTTGTTCCCACTTCCTTTCACAAATTCAATTTCCTCTTCCTCCACCCCTTTTCAGTACTCACACATTTTCCCTCATACTCCTTTCTTTCATTATATTCTTTCTTTCCATTCCTTCTTACTTCCTTTCAATATTTTTTCTTCTTCTCTTCCTTTTATTAACATATTTCTTTTCATCTTCGGTTTACTAATTTCTTTCTGTTCCGCCATCTCTCATCTCCATTTATTAATGTGCTTTATTTTTTTCCCCCTAGATCTCACCTCCACTCACTGTTTTCTTCCTTCTTGCTCTTCCCTTTGTTTTCGTCCTTCTCCATTCTATCTTCTCTCTAATATCTTTCTTCTCCTCTTCTTTCTCACATCCTTTCACAGAATTGCATTCACTCCTTCTCACAAAGCCTACTACAAAGATGGGTATAGTCAACAAAGTTCCAGTCTTTTGTAACTCTGTCTTGCTTTTTTGCGGTAGGCACACAGGCCCACATTAAAGACCACGTGCACACACAAGCAGAAGCGTATACATGAAAGTACACAAACACACTCACACACACACACACACACACACACACACACACACACACACACACACACACACACACACACACACACAACATCATTAGTACTGTACATTTTCATCATCATCATCATTATCATCATCACCATCTCCATCATAACACATGGAGTGGGTAGGGTTAGGAAGAAAGAAAAAGAAAAAAAGATAAGCAGAAGAATTATAAATCGAGTGCCCACATCAAGATACAAAGCGTATATATCTCCACAAGCATAAACTATAATAATAATACATGCACATACAAGGACACATTCTTTTCAACCCCTTCCCTACAAGGTCCTTCATAGTGTTAATAAAGGCAATGACGGCAGCAAGGGTGCAATGAATAAGATCGTTGTTCTGAAGCGAATAATCGAGACAATTTAAAATAAATCCTTCTATTACAAGACATTTCCCCGAAGCTGAAGAGAACACTACCGAATGGGACAAGTGGCTCGGGATGATGATGATGATAAGTACCTGTTTTTATGAGTTTCATTTTTAACCTCCGTAAATCGACGAACGTTATATAGCTTCAGTGAGAGAGGGTGGGTTACTTAGGTAAAGCGGTACCTATAACCGGGCTAATAGATGGCCCGGCCTGCACTAAAGGTGCAGAAAACTTTAAACGAACGCACGGTACCTATAGTCTTCGGCATCTGTCCTTCGTCAGCAGCTACTATATACTTAGTAATAAAACCACCTTCCCTAATCTATTCCCCAGCTGATTCTCACATCCTTATACATCTGGTCAGCATCATTATCTAATCCCCAACATCGCCTCCCGTGAGTGAGGATCCCAAGGCAAAACAATATCATTATTCTCAGGTGTTTCTGTCCATCGTCATCAAACACCCCTTACCCCGCCACAAACTACCTTCTCTTATTTATTCTCCCAGCGGAGTCCCCGCAGACATTAGGCCCCAGTTTTCGCTCTTGCACTAAGACTAAAGGCAAGAGCGAAAATTATTTACTTGTATTGCTTTCTGCGTCATATTTTGCCTCGTTACTTTTTTTTTTTTTTTTTTTTACAACGTTGACACTGTTTCTTCTCTGCGTTCAAAAAATAATGTTCTATGTGTAAAAGTTAACTTGGACAATTTATTTTTAACATGAAAAGATAGAACCCATGCCTGAACGCCGGTAATATCTGTCTTTTCTAAATTACGGTACACCGAAAAAAAGAAAAAGTTAATATTCCAGACCCGTTCATTTTCTAATACCTGAAGACAGAGATTAAAGGACCAAAATACTTACGTCGGCACTGATAAAAATATACCGGTAATCCTCGAATTTGCTTATGGTTACATGCAAAAAAAATCTAAGCCTATCCCCCCAGCTAAACACCCCCTCCTCCTCCCTCCACTCTTCCTGATATATCGGCCTCTCTAAGCCCTACAGACTTCTAGATTAACGTGAACACCTGGCACGATATTGTTTGCTGTTTGAAGGTTTGCATTCAGACATGATTTCATAGTGGCGTTGGATCAGCACAGTACTGCCCCGGGTGTCTTGCTTCAGAGTGCCGTGAATTGTTCAGATGGAATTATTATGCCTCGCAATAAACGCCTTTGTGGTAGGTGGTGGCGACAATCATCCACTCACTTGATTAGAGCTGCCCACTTCTTCCTTAGCCTTTATCATTCTTTTTCTGTGTCTGCTCTCCTCTCTTCATATTTATCTCATCTTTCCTGTCACTTCTTATTGCTTTTCTTTCCATTACAGGTGGCTTTACATTGAGTGACAAGCCAAATGGTTTCCTGTGAGCCAAGAAACCATTTACTACGCTGGATGGTAACCATATAACCAAACCATACGTGCTCCCTACGTGTCAACAAGTGGGTTGGTGGAGGATTAGTGCCCCTCCCCATAAAATAAATAACTCAAAGTCAAATGGCCACCCCTTACGGGATTGTGGCGTCTGGCAATAGATAGATAGAATAAACACTTTTCCAGCACAGGAGTAAAGAGCAATTTCCCATTGTCCTTGGCGTGGAATCGAGAAGGGGAGCTAAAAAAAAAAAAAAAAAAAAGATGTGCTTACTAGCTGACAACCTAATTACAGAGTTAATTCATGATGTTCGCAATAAGAACTCTTTTCAGCCTGTATTTTAGCGTTAAATCTCACTCCTCCAGCCACTCCACAAGTATTCTCGCCGGCTTGAGAGCCTTCCGGACACGTCCATACTTTTTTTTTCTTTTTATAAATCTAATTGCTAGTCATTAATTTCTTGTATGCTATTTCTAACTTTTTTACATCGACAGTGCATGAATACAAAAACAAAAATATATTGATATACCTGACATAAAGAATAAATCACAAATACGTGTGATATACAATAAATATTACTAGCTGTTACAAAAAAAAATCGAGAAATCTTGAAACAAAAGGCGTAAGCTCGGTATTCCACTTATTTTTTTTTTCCTTTAGAGAGTTGAACTTCATACCGGACAGACAACCTGGCAAGGAAGTGATGTTAGGGCGCATTTCTTAAGCTCTTAGGTACGGTACTTCGGACTCCCTCACCTAATATATTCGTCTGCGACACCTTGAACAGATTATCACGAGTTGTGCCGACCGTGAAGTGGTTAATGGTGACACTATTAACACTCCCAGTCTCCTGTACCACTCACAGCTGATAATTAAGATCTTCAACCTACAGGTGCTGCCTACCTTACTCTTTGTCTGTGACACATAGACACGTATTCTCATCGGTTAAAGGACTATCCTTAACTCCTTTTTCAGTGGTTTATTTTACTTATTACACTTTACTGTCTTATGCTGAGATATGTAAAACCTTAAAACCTCACGATACTCTGCATAAATAACGTATAAATCTGTATTAACCAGCCATATCCAAAAATAACCCCATGGGATTGAATCAATTACCCCATGAGACTGAATCGACTGTCCCATGAGACTGAAACAATTACCCCATGAGACTGAATCGATTACGTCATGAGACTGCATCAATTACCTCATGAAACTGAATCAGTTACCCCATGAGACTGAATCGACTATCCCATGAGACTGAATCAATCACCCCATGAGGCTTAATTCATCACCCCATGATACTGAATCCAACACCCCATGATACTGAATCCATCACCCCATGAGACTGAATCTATCACACCATGAGACTGAATCTATCACACCATGAGACTGAATCTATCACACCATGAGACTGAGTCCATCACCCCACGAGACTGAATCCAACACCCCATGAGACTGAATCCATCACCCCATAAGACTGAATCCATCACCCCATGAGCCTGAATCCATCACCCCATGAGACTGAATCCACCACCCCATGAGACTGAATCCATCACCCCATAAGACTGAATCCAACACCCCATGAGACTGAATCGAGGCCCATTACCTGCATAATAGGTAAACACCCACTCCAGCTGTCAGGGCACATGGCACATCTCCCTGTGACTGATCCTGCTCATAGGGTGATATCTGAAAGAGTCAACCAGCAGTGGACGAGACCAAGGGGAAGGTGGCAAAACTCACAGCTGGAGCAAGTCGACCAGTCCTATCAGGAAAAACTTAAGATGGAAAGCGTGGCTGCCTGAAGGTTTGCACGGAGGGCCCCTTGTTGGTGGAGTCGGAGGGGGAGTGAGG
Source organism: Coenobita brevimanus (assembly GCF_032717465.1). NCBI lineage: Eukaryota > Metazoa > Arthropoda > Malacostraca > Decapoda > Coenobitidae > Coenobita > Coenobita brevimanus. The sequence goes on from NC_137033.1 coordinate 45,240,790, forward strand.
ATATGCCCATCGGTGGTGTCTGTCCTGCACGAGAGATTATGTTAACTGCGATAGAATCCTTCGCCCGTATTCTCATTATCGCCCGCCTTTAGAAGGCGAAGCGATAATGTTTTTAACTGCCTCTGTGTGTGTGTGTGTGTGTGTGTGTGTGTGTGTGTGTGTGTGTGTGTGTGTGTGTGTGTGTGTGTGTGTGTGTGTGTGTGTGTGTGTGTGTGTGTGTGTGTGTGTGTGTGTGTGTGTGTGTGTGTGTGTGTGTGTGTGTGTGTGTGTGTGTGTGTGTGTGTGTGTGTGTGTGTGTGTTCCCATTATATCTCATGAACGGCTTGAGCTATCAACATGAAACCTTCAGGGTATCGAGGTATGGCCAAAATCTTGGCCGAGTTCGAAAATAGGCACTCGGGATCAAGGTCAAGGTCATCAAAATGATTACCAAATGTCAATTAGTCGTTATGGTCCGGCTTTTGCACCATTATATCTCATAAAGTGCTTGAGTAATCAACATGAAAACTTCAGGGTATCAAGATATGGCCAAAATCTCGGTCGATTTCGAAAATGGGCACTTGAGGTCAAGTTCAAGGTCATCAAAATGGCTGCCAAAGATCAACTACAGTAGTTTTTATCACACGCCTTTAGCACCATTATATCTCATGAACGGCTTGAGCTATCAACATGAAACCTTCAGTGTATCAAAATATGGCCTAAATCTTTGACTTGGAAAACAGCATATTCAGGCGGACGATTAGCATTCGGCTCCCGAATGCTTTTCTTTCATTGGTTAAGGAATCACCCTGATACCTCGTCCTAAGCGATTCATTTTGTTTTTTACACTTTACTGTCCTGTTGTGTGCTACAAAAATCCTCTCAGTATCGCCATACTCTGCATGAACACCGCACAAAAGGATATTAACCAGACGTATCCAAAAACAAATCGTTAAGAAGGAGGTGTCAATTAGCTTCCTTAACCGACGAGAATACCGGCCCTAGAGTTGTCCCGACCATGAGACGGTTAACGGTTAAAGCACTAACACTATCAGCTAAAGCAAATCGTCTTGTGTTGGTTGCAATAGAGTTATCATGACCACGTGAGGGTTAACGGTGACAGTATTAACACCCTCAGGCTCCTATGACTTGTCAGTCAAATCGTCCTGCGTCAGATGGAAGAGTTCTTGGCCAGTGTTCTCGCCGATTAACGAAGCTCCCTAACACCTCTTCCTTAGCGATTTACTTTGCTCGTTATACGATACTTTCATGTTTTGTGTTGCTCAGATAATTCTATTATCGCCATAGACTGCGTAAGGAAGGCAAAATATCAACCATACGTATTTAAAATAAATCGGCGAGGAAGAGGTGCTAGAGAGTTTCCTTACCTACGAGAATAGGGGCCCCTAGAGCTGTTCCGACCATAAGAGGGTTATCTGTCGGGAGTACGAACCCAGGCCTCCCTCCCTCAAGTCCTTCTCCTCAGCTGCAGACAGGGAAGCAGCATCTCTCACCTGACAAGCAAATTCATCGAAAAGTTTCTTAAAAAATCATGGAGGAATCAGGACACGTGACAGACCCAATTACCGCCTGACAGTCAACCCAGCAAACACTGTTACTTGCCTGACCACCAACATTTCCTAACCTTTTTTTTTTTTACTGCTACTTCTTTCGTTCTCTCACTACTCCTTTTCTTTGTTTTTCTCATCCTTCTCCATTTCAGCTCTCTCTCTCTCTCTTTCACGTCATGTAATGTTTTCTCTACATCTCTCCCATTTCTCCATCTCTCACGTTCCTCTGAACTCTCCTCCACCTCTCTTCCTCCTCCTCACCTTTTTATACATCTCTCCCCACCTCTCCTTCACCTCTATCGACCCCTCTCTCTCCTCCTCCACTTCTCACTGACGCTACCTCCATCTTTCTCTCACTTCTCCATCTCTTCCTTAACTCGACTAACCATTGACGGCTCCTCCCCCTCTCACCAACTATTTTTCCCAATTTCTCCTTCATTTTCCTCTCCCTCTTCCCTCACCTCTCCTCACTTCACCTTTCTCTTACCTCTTCCTTACCTCTCTCTCCTCCTCTTCCACTTCTCTCCCTCACCTCTCCAGCCACCATCACTCACACCAACACCTCGAAACCCTAAAACACAAACACCAGGCTAAGATTTCTGCCCTCCTCCTTTTTTCACACACTTGGCCGCACCATCTGTTTCCTTCACACTCCCTGTAAATCTCGACTCAGGTCCTTACTCTTTCTTCGCTTTCTTATCTTTCTGGTTCAGTTCCTTATACTCTCGCTTCACTTCCTTATAGTTCTGGCTGTTCCTTATACTCCTGATTCACTTCTTCACATTTCTGGTCTACTACTCCAATGCTCAAGTTACAGACAAGAAGTTACATAAGTTTCATAGTTCTTTGTTACCTCTCTCTCTCTCTCTCTCTCTCTCACACACACACACACACACACACACACACACACACACACACAAACGCAATGGGCGTGGGTAGGCAAAGGCAGTGTGGTGTTAGGGTGGTGTAGGTAAGCGGTTACCTTCCCATGTTCAGTCTCGTTAAAGCAGTAATTATCAGGCAGTCGCTGGGTGTGGTAGGTGGGGGCGCTCACCATCCACTCACTTGATGTAGTGCTGCTCTCGGGTGTCTGCCCTTTCCTCTCCTCCATCCTTCTTTCCATCCATCCTCTGGTTTTCTTTCCTTCATTCTTTCTTCTTTCTTCTGCCTGCGGGTGACTTTACACTCCCTCTTGTGTCTTTCTTTCCTTCATTCTTTCCTCTTCCTTCTGCCTGTGGGTGACTCTACACTGAGTGACAAGCCAAATGGTTTCCTGTACACCAGGAAACCATTTACCACGCTGGGTGGTAACCATATAACTAAATTTTGGCTCCTGGTGGTTTAGTGGGTAATAAAGGTGCTTCAATCGGATTGAGCCGGTGAAGATTTATATCCAAGGGATGGTTGGGGTTTATTGCTCACGTAATACCTCTCAGGGATGAGTGAGGCTGGTCACTCTCATCTTAAATGCCAGGACCAACTTTCCTAGCCCCGGGCTCCTACGCTCCTAATGGGGCAACGTAGGATTAGATGATGGATGGATGGATGGATGGGTGTGGCCCTCGCCCTCACTCCAACTGCCTTCACCGTCAACCTCACACCCAGCAGTCATACGCTCACCCTCACCCTCACACCCAGCAGCCATACCTTCACCCTCACCTGCACTCTTACTCTCACTCCAACTGCTTTCACCCTCACCCTCACACCCAGCAGTCATACGCTCATCCTCACCCTCACACCCAGCAGCCATACCTTCACCCTCACCCCCACACCCAGCAGTCACACGCTCACCCTCACCCTCACACCCAGCAGCCATACCTTCACCCTTACCCTCACACCCAGCAGTCACACGCTCACCCTCACCCTCACACCCAGCAGCTATACCTTCACCCTCACCCGCACTCTTACTCTCACTGCAACTGCCTTCACCAACACCCGCACTCTTACTCTCACTGCAACTGCCTTCTCCCTCACCATGCACGCTTATCTTCTCCCTTCATGAAATGCTTCACCTTCACCCTCGCATTCAACACCCTCACCCTTACTCTTACTCTTAACATCACCCACACATTCAGCCTCACTCACTCCCTATCTGTAACGGCTTTCACCCTCACCCTCACACTCGAACGCCTGGCTTTTCCCTAGCTCTTACCCTCACCAAGACATTACCACTCACCCTCACCCTCACACTTAGGTTTCTCTCTCTGTCCATCTAAATATGTAGGAATCTTTTTATGCCTCATTCTCTCTCAGAGTGCCCTCACCTCCACCCTAAACACCCTACATTCGTCCTCAACACACTCATCCTCACATTCACTCACGCCGACAGCCTTACGCCCCCTCAATCTTACCCTCATATCAGTCTATCCACTTATCTGCTACCTGCCTATTTTACATGCTTATAGATTTTCCGCGGCAACGAAATTAAGGCTAATTATCTACAGATCCCTTGAAGTGATTATTTTATATAGATTTTATTTATCTGTACAACCAAACCATACGTGCTCCCTACGTGTCAACAAGTGGGTTGGTGGAGGGTTAGTGCCCCTCCCCGTAAAACAAATAACTTAAAGTCAAATGGCCACCCCTTACGGGATTATGGCGTCTGATAATATATATATATATATATATATATATATATATATATATATATATATATATATATATATATATATATATATATATATATATATATATATATATATATATATATATATATAATTTAGACAGATAGATATAGATATATTAGTGAGAGAGAGAGAGAGAGAGAGAGAGAGAGAGAGAGAGAGAGAGAGAGAGAGAGAGAGAGAGAGAGAGAGAGAGAAACTTTGGGGTCGTTTGTCGAGTCTTATGCTGTATTTTAAATGTTTTACGAGCAGCGATGATCACGTGATAAACTCGCACAATACGGTGCACTGCATCACATGCAACACTGAACTTTTACAGCGTGTACCAGTGACAAGAATACGAATTTATTAATGTATTTGTATAGCTTTATTTATCTACTGATTTTCTCATTTATCTTACTCACCCTTCCGTGTCATGGTGTCTTCCATTTGCCTCCTTGCTTTTTACCAGACGATCTTAAGTTACTTTAGCTACTTTCTCTTGAAGAGGTTTAGAAACTGTCACCCATCCATTTCAATAAAATTTTTCTATCTCTTATGTTATCCAACAGACGATTCTGTTTGGTTTAGGGTGAGTCTGGTTGCAGAGGCATAACATCAGTTACATATAATTGCCTGAAACCATTAGTGCACTCCCACTGCTTCTGATGATGGGTTATAATAAACAAAATATTTTCAGCTTTAACTCTTTCAGCGTGAGAATATCCTTTCGTTGTTTAATATTACTGCTACCCGATCATCTTAATTTCATTTTGGCAATGCTCTGTTTTATAAACGGAGACATGAAGCCTCGTTAAGTAACTCGTCTTTTTCTAAAAGTCCGTGTAGCTGAAATAAGACCGCCTGGAGATAGCAACAATAGTATCTATTTATCTGTCTATTAATATGCCGTCATCGTACTGATGGGCTTAAGTAATAACAATGTTTTTCTACGTCTGTCGCTATCATCCTATCCATGCAACTGAAACACTTGGCTACTCTAGAGTCTGCAGCGGCAGGAGGAGGACGGTGGAATTCTGAATGTGTTTTAAAATTGTTTCAGCGGGAGACATGAAATGCCACCATACCTTGCTCTTTTTTTCGAGCTCTAAAATTATTCCTCTGAGATACCATATCATGCAGACCCTCAAATGCTGTTTGTTATTTATAAGAAAAACATTTTATGGAACAGCTGCACCATAAAATGACAAGAACTGCCCTTTCTGACTTCTCGTTTCATTTACAGCATAACATTCCCATTCAATATTGGCAAAATTCCGTTTACCTGATGACTGATACAGAAGACAGTCTTGAACAATGACTATGTCTGCTGCAGCAACTGACGTAAATAGTTTAGATCAACACATACAGTATAATTAATCATTCTGCCATCAATTACTTGTATCGAAATTCGGCCACGTGGTAGCGAAACATTATGAGTAAACTGGGAGAAATAAAGTTTCGCTTTCCCTCATACAAATATCACATAATTCACAGAAGCAGGTGTAAGGAAAGAAATTCTAAGGAAAAGATGAGCTAAGTGATGTAATAGAATTCCGTATTAGCCCCTTCACTGCTCTGAATGCTCTGGTGTATTTAATTCTGTTTATCACCAGACAACTTTGCTTACCAGAGATAAATCAAAATGGTCAGCGGTTTAAGACAGTGACGGGTGATACAGTAATTCCACATGTTATATCATCTTTCACATATTTACTATTAAAACCATGGCAACTTACGATAAAACAGCTTATTATACCTTCGTTGTTCATCCGCCAGTTTCTCAAGATTTACATTAATAGTGGCATGGAAAAAGTCATGATATTCTGAAAGACGACCGTTGTTCTACAAAGAGGACTGAGTTTACCGCGGCTGGTGAGAGTGTATGCAGAGGGTTAGATGGGGTGTAGTGCCTGTCTGCCCCTCTACACTAACTTTGCTGTAACAGGCTGTGCCAAGTGTGGTCAAAAGGGTTGCAGACACTAACTGTTTGTTCGATGTTGTCCTTGACCCTTGCTCCTTTACTCTGTCCAAAGGGTTATGGACACTGAACCCTCGTTGGGTGATGTCCTTAACCCTCACTCCTGGCCCACTGAATCAAAGTTAGACTGCTTAACACTCTCTGGCTCCTGTGATTCTCCACTAAATAAAATCACCTGGCCCTAGCTGCAGTGAAATGGACCACATACCCATTCACTCACCATTCAAACCTCTGAAATCCTGGCCCCACCTCAAAGATGTGCCTTTCCACACATAGCTCATATTTACCAATCAGGAAAAGTCAATCAGTCCGACTACTATGGAATTAAAGATGGGATGCCAAATTCTTGTCATGCACTCCGTACAAAATTTTTCCATTAATTTAGTCCTTTGCCAGCTCCCTAACCTCATCAGCTTCAATAACTCTCTTTCTTAGATACTTATATATCATATGTATCCACTTTCTTCCTGGCCCATTACGTTTCCGTCCACCTTTAACCTCACTCACATAGCATCTTAGCACGCTCGCTTCAGTTCTGTTGTCCATGGACTTCCTTACTCAATGTCTTTCACGCATCACATTATTTGTCATATCCACTCTCCATATTCCACACTTGTTTCTCAAGAGCCTCATCCCCACTCTTCAAACTCTAGACTTCGGTTTTCGAAGTCCTACATCCATTTGGTAATGTGGGTATTTCTTCATGTACTTTTGCAGCTGCCACGCTCAGTTCCCCGTTTCGTATCAAGGCCTTCACGGCATCAGCCACTTCCCTCCCCTATGCCAGTATACTTTACACTTCCTCTCCAAAGTTCCTTCTCTTTTTTACTACTGCACCCAGGTACTTAAATTCTCTCACCCATTTAAGTCTCATTTAACAGAACATCACACAGGAAGTCACCTTCACTTTCAACAACCATCACTTCACTCATATCTACATTCATTTTCAAGGCACAACGTTCCCAGATATCAACAAACCTCCGCACAAATCTGGAAAATTCCTTTCTATTTTAGTCAGCAGTACTGCATCATCTACATATAACAGCGATGAAGTGCTCAATCCTTCATCATTCATTACTGTCCTCATCCGCTTCCATCACTAGAGTTTTTTACTTTCGCATAACCAAATCCATGTCAGTCTGAACAGCCATGGGGATGTCGCACATCTCCAACATTGATGATAAATCACTCGCTCAGACAGCAAACGTGAAAATACATTATACCCTACCGTATTTTCAGTCTTGGTGACGAGGCTCTTACTCCGTACGTCTCAGCTTTTGGTATAAAAATAATCAATAGTCAGTCCCATTTTACCCGCATCAAGGTATACAGCCCCGAGGCTAGGCTGCCGTAGTCTAGTAACTTTAAGGACAGATGACCAGGTTACTCCCTTCGGTGACATTACATGGCTGAAAAACCTCCAGTCACCTCTTGGGATCGAACCCATGCAAGGCCGACACTTCAGTTGGGGTGTTTCAGTCACCAATCACTTTTATGCGTCAAAATTTCGGCATAGACATACCAGTCTCTTTCCTTAGGCCCAGCAGCCCTCCTACGTACCATACACCTCTGTCACCAATTTGGTGCTAACACCCACCGCCCGTATTGATATATGTTAGGGCTGTATCGTACGGTACTGATGTGGTGATAAGAGTTTAAATACTGTTAAAACTATAACTAGCTGTCAGAAGCCTTTCCTTATCTTAATTAAACTGTTTGAAGGCAATGAGAATAAACTACTGAAAGACGTCATTGTGCTGAAAAAGGTCAACGAAGTGCTGCTAATCTTTTCAGTATAAGTGTCCATTCCCAGGTTAAATTAAAGCGTCTGGTGGTCGCAGAATACAATACAATGCCGTTATTTTACTGAAAGAGTTCATGGTGAGTGCTTCTACCCTTTTAATATTTAAGGCATCTCCAACGCTGCATAAAGCTGTATGGTGTTGGGAAGAATAAAATGAAAGAGGTCATTGCACCACACGAGACCCCAGCCTTCATTCCACCTCATAATCCACATCTGTCTTTATTGCTATGTCCCTTTCAGTCCGAGGACGTCAATTCTTATTTCATTATTGTTACCACCACGCAGCTTTACTAATATCCTTATTATGTAACGCTGTATCCGGTTTGTCTTCTCCTGACAGAACTGAGTCACTATCCAAGTTTCAACAGTATGCCGTGAGTGTCTGAAATTCGGTGAGTCTAACAAATGAGGCAGAAATGAGTCTTCGTAGTTACTAGTCAAATTCACTGTCCAGTCTCACTACTCTTGACCATCTACTGGGATGAATGATGTTATGGATCTTCGCCATGACAAAACAAACGCGCTTCGGTAACGACAAGGTTATAGGAGGCTGTACCTAACCCCTCCAGTTCGAAAGATCTCTTCTGGGCTGAATTAAAATGTGTGCAGATGGCAAAAAATAGAATACAAAATACATTACTGCAATGAAGGGGTAAATACTTGTACCACACTACAGTAAAAAGGGAAGCGAGACAAACTCTTGGCCGGGGCAGTGAACAATTTTGGGATTTGGAATAGTTAAAGCAGTCTTAAGTGATCTTCCACAAGACCCTCCAGCACGTAACAAATGCCATCTCTAATACCATCACACCTGTGCTCAGCGAGATAACACCAGCATATTTCCAGCATGAATGATGAATACTGGTGCCCAAGCGGTAACGTGTGAAGGTGTATGAGCCATCTATCAGCGAGAAAGAAGAATGCTGGGCCTTAGAGAATGGACTGTTTAGTTTATGTCTAGAATAGGCAAAAATAGTGAGCTGTAACCCGTAAAGGTGTGTGAAGCCATTTGTAGCGGTGCCTAGAAGGGCTGCTGGGCCTCAGGAAGCTGGCTGCTTAATTCATATACAGAGTCGAACGTATTAAAAAAAAAAATCCCTAGCCCAGTACCAGCGATGTAGACTATATGGAAAATTCAGATGTTTTTCCTCCCACATTTTTAAGCCTTTATGATTTCACTCGTCCAGCTCGTCCACGGGGATCCTCATTGTCTCACAACTTTCACCATCTGATACCAGTACTTACGGCTGTGTGTGTGTGTGTGTGTGTGTGTGTGTGTGTGTGTGTGTGTGTGTGTGTGTGTGTGTGTGTGTGTGTGTGTGTGTGTGTGTGTGTGTGTGTGTGTGTGTGTACAGATGATGATGATGATGATGATGATGATAACTTGATTAGTCTTGGAGCTCTGCCTGCTGAATTAAGAGGCAATTATAATTTATGTGACAGGACAAGCTCAGCCAGTGTAAAGAGCTAATTATCTGGCTTAGCATACGTAATGCAAGAATTAACAAATAATGTGTCAAAACACTGGGGACAACTTGATGGGAAATTGTCACCAGTGCAGAGTGTGAAACGTTATCTTACCAAGAATTAACCTGGAGGCATTTGCTGGGTAATGTTTATTAGCATTACAAATGTACACTTCATGCAAATATTACTTAAATAATTTTTCTCCCCGTATTTGTGCTGTGCTCGACAGTTTCATTTATTTACAAAACATAATCTCACATGTACGCCTCTCTGTCTGTCTGTCTGTCTGTCTGTCTGTCTGTCACTCCCTCTCTCCCCCTCCCTCTCTCTCTCTCTCAATCTATCTATCTATCTATCTATCTATCTCACCATAAAAGTCAGCAAGTGTGTGTGTCAGCAGGGATGGCCGTGGTGTTGGGGCTGGATCGTAATGGCCGGGGTTGGAGTGGGTGAGAGCATAACACCACATTTCACCCTCCATGTCTGCATCAGTGTTCCTACTCGCTGCCACTTTTGTGGTAGGCCTTTTGGAGATGTTCCTTGTTTATTGTACCCGCTCTCGCGAAGCAATGGTCGGTGTTGTGTTTTATTTGACGTTTGTCTGTGTGTGTGTGTGTGTGTGTGTGAGAGAGAGAGAGAGAGAGAGAGAGAGAGAGAGAGAGAGAGAGAGAGAGCACGTGCCCTAATAACCTAGCCTTATCTCTGTTTCAGGTAAGAATTGTGTCGTGTGCAGTGGCTGTGGAGGCGCTGGTAAGTAGGCTAACACGGCAGTCCAACAATGCTCTAGTGTCATATACCAGTAGTACTGTATAAAGCATTTACCCCTTCACTAGGAATAGGACTTTTTCTGGTTTTATTCCTGCTGGTAAAGACAATTTCCTTCAGCTTCAGAGAGTCCCCTGGTAGTGAAGGGGTTCATGAAATCTATATTTAACCCCTGCAGTCCGATTAGTCACCGTACTGAAGAGGTTAAATCTATGATCTGATACTGTAATGCTCACTACAGTCCGTTTTTTTTTTTTTTTTTTTACCTGACGTCACTGGGCCACTCCCACAACTTGATATCTACTGCATGTCGTAACTCCATGATGTCCCACGAGCCTTAGTTATGAAATGAGTCTCCTTGGTTACTACAGTGGTTTTGTTTTCACCTGATCGAACTGGACCACTGTCACAACTTGAAAACTACAGCATGTCGTAACTCCATAATATCCCATAACATTATCACGTTAATATTCACTCGCATTTGATTGGGAATCGCTTGGGACCTCTATTCGTGAAGATAAACTCATATTCAAGAAATATTACACGCAGCTTGGGACAGCTTCTGAATATGGCCCAGTTTAATTAGGTGCCATGCGTTTCAGTATATACAAAATACTTCTTTTTGAGTATATCAGAGTCAAAAGTTACTCTCAACATTAGTTCGGTAATAATTATTAGATTACTGAAGTGTCAATTTGCCGAGTGTTAAATATAAAAAAAAAAAAACTCATTCAGCTAACAAAAGCCACCTGTTAGTAAAGGGGTTAATGAAGTTCTACCTAACCCCGCAGTAGAGTACAATAATATGTATATTATGTTGAACAGAAACGTCAGGTGACAACAAGAATATAATTAAGACGACATATTTGAAGCGACGAGGCTAATCTGTTCAGGAAAAGGACGTCATAGTCAACGTACTCTTGCTGTGGTCAGAATATTTTACGTCGCTTTGGAGAAACATGTCCAACCTGAGGTGTATATTGTTTTCACTTTAACTTGGCCCGGAGTTTTCCCCTATTTCAGCTTTATTCGCGTAGGTCAGTGCCCCCCAAAAAAAACAAAACATACAATGCTATGGCTCTAAATCATTGTCATAGACCCTATTCACAACTAGCGCCATATTCAAGTGTTAATCTATTGTTACAATACAGAATTCAAAATAGAGATATGACAATTTAGGACCAAAGATCACAACCTTTTCGCTGTCAGTAGGCTCTTCTAGGCTGAACTAAAGCGTCTGGTAACACAAGAATAAGAAAAGGCAATCTTGGGCTGAAGGAGTAAAGTTTAGAATCAGTAGGAAGGAGAAGAATGAACTGTTACTACAGCCATGAGTGTAGAGGGATTCATGGGTAGAAAGAACACACACACACACACACACACACACACACACACTAAACAGTCTTACACTTAACACACACACACACACACACACACTAAACAGTCTTACACTTAATACATACACACACACACACACACACACACACACACACACACACACACACACACACACACGTAATAACACCCTCCTCCCCCCCTACACACACAAGACCGGGACTGAGGTAAGATGAATGCAGAGTAAAGTTTTGCTATAAAGAGGCGAGACGCTGAGGTGATGAGGAGACAGGTGGTGTGTGGTGAGTGATGTGAGAGGTAGGAGGGACGGGGAGAGGGGAAATCATGAAATGTGAAGATGATTGGCGTGGGGGCAATGCAGGTGGGGTGGGAGTGAGGAGGGGTTGTTGTGAGGTGAGCGAGGAGTATGATGATGTGCAGTGGGAGTTGTGAAGGATGTAGAGGATGATGTGAGAAGGAGGAGGGAGAGGAGAGAGAAGGAATCATGAAGTCAGTGATGATGATGTGTAGAAAGTGGTAGGGTGGAGGTGAGGAGGTCTTGTGGTGAGATAAGTGAGGAGTGCGATCGTGAGTGGTATATGTGGTAAAGGATGATGATGATGATGATGATGATGATGATGATGATGATGATGATGATGAGGAGGAGGAGGAGGAGAACGAAGGGAGAAAAGAAACCATGAAGAGCGAAGTTCAGTGGTGTGAGGAAGAGGCGAGATGGAGAGTGGGGTGAAGGTGTGAATGAGGTAAGTGCTTGGCTTAGAATGTGAAGAAGGATATGAATGGATGGATTTGGGGGCCATGCAGTGCGAAACTGTGGGGGAGAGGAGGAGATCAAGTGATGACATGGGTAATGTGCTACTGAGTGCCATGGGTGACAGGGTTTTAACTAGATTGTAGAGAGGGATTTAACGAGCGAGAGCGAGAGGTAGCCTAATCCAGTGAATGAGGTTAATATAAATAGTATGAGTGAGAACGATTTAAATACAATGAGTGAGAGGGATCTAAGTATTATGGGTGAAAGAGATGTAAGTAGTGGGAGTGAGAGGGCTTTAATTAGTGTGGGTGAGAAGGAATTAAGTAATGTGAGTGCTTGAGTGAGAGGGATATAAGCAGTATGAGCGAGAGAGATTTAAGTAGTGTGAGTGATAGGGCTGTAAGTAATGCCATACAAAAACATAGATGAGTCATGAGAGAATTATGGTTATATAGTCTTTCTTCTCACACTGCCTGATTTCTTCTTCTGTTTAATATTCCCGTTGCTATTCTCCCACCGCCACGCTTACGTGCGTGCGTGTGTGTGGGGAGGAGGGGAGTTATTCTCGACTCGTCTTGCATTTCGTGGCTGTCTTTTGTCGCTGTTTTTCTTAATTTTTTTCCATCAGTTTCTTTCAAAGCAGATTTGCTACTTCATTTCACGCATTGGTTTTATATGGTACTTTTCTTTTCCGTAATGTATATTATTCTCTCTGTGCTATTTTCATTTCAGATGCTTCCTTCACTTTCCAAGTATTATTTTGAACTTTTTATTTCGTCGTTCCTCTTGTGATCTTTCTTCTTCTACTGTTGTATTTTTTAAGACTTTTCTTACTTTGTCACTATCATTTTCCAGTGTTCTTTCTTGTGTTTGCTTCATTTGTTGTTTTCCCGTTTTTTCCTTTGCTGGTGTCAAGTTTGTGTGTGTGTGTGTGTGTGTGTGTGTGTGTGTGTGTGTGTGTGTGTGTGTGTGTGTGTGTGTGTGTGTGTGTGTGTGAGAGAGAGAGAGAGAGAGAGAGAGAGAGAGAGAGAGAAACTCAAAATGTTTTAACCTAGTGGAAGAGTTGACGGCTACCCTATAAGTAAATTTATTATTTAGAACATCAGCTCAAAGGTCAAGGTCACAGGACTAGGACAATAGTTAAGCTAACAGAATAAAATAACAGTTCCAATCCAACTTAGACCAAACTTGACGAAAAGGTTCGCGGTAATTCAAAACTAAAGTGATTCAACAGGGCAACAGGACAAAGTCAAAGCTCGACTCATAGATGTTTATTAATGATATAACATTTTTTACTCGATTTTAATCAAACTTGGTAGCAGGCTTGAGGGTTAGCCAAGGAGAAGACGTATTGGATTGGAGGACAAACGGCCAAAGGTCGTGGTCACAAGATGTAGTCAGCGTTCACAGTTTTTATCCGATTTAGACTAAACTTGGTTGCAAATTTAGAAGTCGGACAAGAACGAGGAATTTAGTTTTGAGAACAATCAGTCAAAAGTCAAGGTCACACATCAAGGCCAAATTTTGATCCGTGTGCCTTTATGTGAAGAAAATAACTAAGACAGATTTGATATGATTTGGGTAGATCTTTGTTCATGAGTTGAGAATCGCGCTAGAGGTTGACCTATTGAGCGCAATATGTCAAAGGTCAAGGTCATATGGCAAGGTCACCTTAAACATTTTTACTCGATGTAGACTGTACTTTGGGGAGGGGTTAGGTTAAGATAAAGATATTCTACTTTGAAAGCAATCAGTCAAAGAAAACAGGAAAAAGTCAAAGTTCATGGTCACTGAGCACTTCGATTTGATCCAATTTGAGCCAAAGTTTGTGGAAGACTTAAGGGTTAGGAATGATTGAGGTAATTCGATTATGAAATAAAACTGTCGACGGTCAAGATCACAGCATCAAATAATCTGTTCTTAGACTATTCTGTGGTCGCGGGTGTTGCATTCTCTGAGTACTTCTTTTTGTTATTTTCTTCTTCACAGTCGTGGATTTCTGTCTCTGTAGTTTTCTTCTCTATAGGTTTTATTTGTGTTTTTCCTTCGACACGTATCTCCTTATCCTTTATAATTCTTTTCTTTGGCTCATGTTTACTAATTCACGACTTAAATGTTCTCTCTTGTTTTTGTGGTAAGGAGCAGTTTGGTTTATCCTCGTCTCTCTTCTACCAAGCTGCTCCGTCTCTTTCATTCTTTACTCGTATTTCCTCTTCCACTGTTCCATTGGTTTACAGTCTGCTTTCGCTGTTCTCTGATTCTGTCTCACTCCTTGCTTTCCTAACTTTCTACCCGATTTTTCTATACCAGTTTCTTCACTCTCTCTCTCTCTCTCTCTCTCTCTCTCTCTCTCTCTCTCTCTGAGGTTTAGTGGCTTTTATCAGTCTTATTTATTTCTCTTCTCACACGCTTTTCCATCTCGGTTTTCGTCCGTGAATTTCCTTTCTTCACAATTTCCCCTCGCGGTTTTGACAGTAATGGCTTAAGTTACGAGTAAATGAGGATAAAAAGACTACAGATTTAGATGGGGCGAGGGGTGAGAGGGGGTTCGATGGAGGGGGGATAGGGAGGGAAGAAAGAGGAGAGAGAGAGAGAGAGAGAGAGAGAGAGAGAGAGAGAGAGAGAGGCTTGGTAGGGAGGGGTCAGGAAAAGGTTTAGATTGAAAGGTGAAGGAGAAAAGTTTGGAGAAATGTTAAGAATATATGGATGAAGACGATGAAGGAGTGTAAGAAACAAAGAGGAATATTGGAAGAGAAAGCATAAGTAAATATGTATGGAAGGAATGAAAAAAAAAATGAACAAATGGAAATTAAGGCAAAGGATATAGTGTGACAGGCTAAGAATGGATAACTACGCTAAATTTGAAGCCTTAGTGTGTGAATGGATGTGAGGCACTTTTTCCTGAGTTAGTTCAGTGATAGATTCCATGCCATTTTTGTGCTTCCTAGGTCTGTTCTTGGATCCTACACACCCCATTCATCCCAGAGAAATCAGTCTACTTTTTTGCTACATAAATAAGAATGAACGAAAGACCGACATCCTACGATACTAATCCACTTTTTCTTACATAAATAAGAACTCAACATTTGTCATTATCAGAGGAAGTTGGCAGAGTTCATTTCGTGATGCCTCGATACACGGGGTTTGAAAGACCGATGTTCATAGGCAAAAGAAGACAGACTTAAGAAAACAATTCGAGTTTACAAGTTGTCTACAAGAAACAATGAGAATACCCATAAACTTGCACTAGACTCTTGTACAGACGACTGGAGAGGGGGATGTAGTAAGACGTATACTGCGTGCCCGCTGTAACTGGTAAGAAAGTAGCTGGAGTCAAAAAATGCAGAGATCAAAATAGCAACGGCGGGAGGTAGAGTGATGCATCCCTGCGACGAAGAGAGATGGTCCTGACAGCTGGTGAAAAGAGGAGAAATAATGTGACAAGTAACTTTGACCCCAGGCAATTTAGAACTACTGCATGTCATGAGGCCCCCCCCCCACATACACACACACACACACACACACACACACACACACACACACACACACACACACACACACACGAGGGCTGAGTATGGTCAAAGTAATGGCAGCAAGTGATGACAGGTAAAGATAGCACGAAGCTGGTTTAGCACATTCAACCTCTGAGAAATTGCCTTCGCAGGAAAGTCATGCCATACGAATATTTCCAAGATCGTCCATTATGTAGATTAAATGTTGGTCATAGTGGTTCAGATAATAATGGATGACATGAGGAGATGATGATGATGATGATGGACGATGATGATGATGTTGACTGGTGAGAGTAGATGATGATGATGATGATGATGATGATAACAATAGATGATGATGGTGATGATGATGGATGACGGTGGATGATGATGATGATGATGATGATGATGATGATGATGGACGATGATGATGATGTTGACTGGTGAGAGTAGATGATGATGATGATGATGATGATGATAACAATAGATGATGATGGTGATGATGATGGATGACGGTGGATGATGATGATGAAAGTCTAAGACGCTTGTGAAATGGAAATGAAAATTATGGCACGTAAAATTAGGAAAAATATTATGGCACAAAATTATCTACTTCACTACAAGGAGTCTTTCCTGGGCTGAATAAACTCGCCTTGCAGCACCAGGTACATAATATCAAAATAGTTATCTTAGTGAAAGAGTTAAGAGTAAGTTGGCTGAATAGCAGGAAGTGATTGGTGATTTCATGATGCCTGGTTCCGTGTTAGACAAGGGAAAAGTTATCATCATCATCCTCCCATCATCACCATCACATTACTTCACCATCATCATCATCATCATCATCATCATCACACTATTACATTATCAACATAATCATCACACTCTTTCCAGCTAATGTAAATGTCGTGGGCAGAATCTAGAATCAGGCACAGGAGGCCATGAAATCAAGAGAAACCATCTGCAGGACACCTAGTGAAACAGGAAACGGCTTAGCTGCTTAAGAGATGTCTCCCTTAAACTGACTTAAATAATCTGACGGCAGTAAGCTAATTAACACCATGGTACTGAAAAGGTTGCTGGAGAAGGCTTTTTATCCCCTGTCTTAGAGAGGTACAACTGTGGACAAAAATTCCGATCCACTTCATTACATTATGTAATCAGTTTGGAATCCAGTATTTTTGTCTTCTGATACCATCGAACTTTTTAGAATATCAGGTTTTAAAATACAACCCTTCAAATGGTGGTTGTAAAAGCTTAGTCCCTAGCTAGATAAGTAACTCTGTTCTGCCCTACAGACTCCCCTATTAACTAAACACTCCGGCGAGAATGAAAATTATATTGATGTTGGAAAGAAAATCGTTTTATATACTCCCTGTTTTACTACTCCCTTTCCATAATTACGTCCTTCAGTAATTAGATAATCTGGTGCCCAGTTCACCCGTGCTTTGTCTTCATAAATACCAAAGTCCTCTAATAAGGAAACGAGTTAAGAAGGAAGGTAAGTCGAGCAGGTGAGAGGGCGAGAAAGTCACCAAAGCCTTCTAACCACCAAATGGAGGTTTTATTTAAACTCGGTACTTTACTGGCCTCTTTGGGTTTAACATGTAGCTGACGAAGAGTTACACCTAAAAGAAGACGTTCCCAACCGAGGGGGAGTCTGATGCTAAGACAAGATAGTAGTTATCTCGGCAGTAAGACCAAATACACGGCTCCAAATAAAGTCCCCAATCAAGGACATGGTTATCAAGTAAGAGTTTCCCGCACCCGTTCCTTAATGATTCATTTATGCTTCCGACACATTAATACATTTCAGTATGTTATTTATGCAGTGTAATTCAGTGTGACAAAATGTATAAATAACCTAAAAGAGACTATATTACTGTAATACAGAAATTCGTCAGTCATGGATGAATCATTAGGAAGCCTGGGATGCAGACAATATCACGGACACAAGACATATCCTGGAAAAAGGCCTCATCAACATATGAAGGCTTAAAACTTGCTGGCCTGGTACACATATAGGTAAATCTATTGTTCCGCGTCTCAGCCGAACCATTATTAAACTCTTCCACGGTATTCTGAAAAAGTATGCTGGGTTCCAAATATAACATTACTAGATTTCGAAAGTCATCGTTCAATGTACCGTAATTTTTCGCAGTGAAGCGTATCTCTATTTCCGCACCTGCACGATGATCCCCAACCTAGATACCGTGGCCAATTAGTGAATACCATCCCGTTTTTACCAACAGCCAGCCTATTAATATTATACGAGGGCAATCCTAGTTTTTGCTGGCGATTCCACACGGCGTAATTTAGTGTACATGTGGCGGGCAAGATTATTTTTAGGGCAAACATTTATATAAGTTAATCCCTTCAGTACGTTTATGTCTTAATTTACCTTTTCTTGTTTCTGTCTACAAGAGAGAGAGAGAGAGAGAGAGAGAGAGAGAGAGAGAGAGAGAGAGAGAGAATGAGCACCTCACCTGTAGCAAACAATCCATCTACTCACTAAGGCTTGGGATATTGATACAGCCAAAAAAAAAAAAAAAGACACTGTGATGGAGTAGAAGCTATGAAGAGTGACGAGGTTTGGGGGTGAAGGATGGGGGAAGGGACTGAGGGATGATGAGGGATGGAATAGGAGGGACGGTAGGGGTAGGAGAGGCAAGAGGGAAAGGCGAGAATGCGAGAGAGTGGTTAGAAAGGAAAAAAATTCAAATGACATTGTGTTGGTGAGCAGGATATGAAACTGGGGAGCTTGTTGGGTTAAAGGTAGCGAGGAGGAGTTGAAGGGATAGACAGGGGTAAGATAGGAGGAATGAGGAGGAAGATTAGTGGGATATGAGAAGTGGATGGGACGAGCAAGACACATGGAAGAGAGAGGTGGAAAGGAAACGAACAGAAATAGGAGATAAGTTTGGTAGAGAAACAAAGAGACTGTGGTGGCGCAGAAAAAGTGGCGAGGTATCTGAGGGGGAGAGAGAGAGAGAGAGAGAGAGAGAGAGAGAGAGAGAGATGCGTAAATGTGACTGAAAGATACAATGCGAAGGATAGAAAAGAGGTTATGAGAGTGATGAGTGTTAGTGGATGAAGAACAGTGACGAAGAGTGGAAGAAGTTAAGAGGAAAGAGACAGGAGGGATGATCAGAGGAGGAGATGGAACAGGAAGAGATGAGTATGGTCGGGTGAAGAGAATGAGAAGGAATGGGACGATGAATAATATACGAATTTCAGACAGCGAGGAGGGAGAGGAAGAAATGTGGAGGAAAGAGGTAGGAGGAATGAGGAGGAGGAGTTGAAATAAAAGGGGGAGATGAGAGGAATTATTACAAAAAGAAGAGCATGTAAAGGTAGATGAGAAGGACAGACTAGCAATTTAGAATGACAATGAATTATGGGATGAAAATGGGAGGAGAGGAAAAAGAAGAGAGAGGGAGAGTATGAAAAAAGGAAGATAAATGAGAAGATTGGTTGGAAACGGAGAAGGGGTCAAGACATGAGAAAGTGAGCGGGAGGACACGATGACGGTGAAAGGAAGGCAAGAAAATTGAAAGAGGAAAATGAGGCATAAGAGAGATGACAACGTGAGAGAAGAGGAAAGAGGGGCGACAGAGGGAGGCGAGAGAAATGGCAGAAAAAAAAAATAAAGAAGGGGAAAGGAAGGGGGAGTAAAGAGGATCGGACGGGAATGTTGATGAAAAGGAGAGGGAGCGGGAAAGGAAAACGTAGGATACACAGATACCAGGAGGCTTGTTAGCCTATAACGAGGGTATCTGCTGGGAAAACTAATTAGACTATGGGTCAGGGTGTGAAAAAAAAAAAAAAAAAAAAAGGAAACGACAAGAGGAATTGATGAGAAGGGGAATGGAAAGAGGGAAAGGAAGAGAAGAGAGAGAAAAGATGGAGAACGAAGAGACGTGAGGAAAGGGAATGAGAAAATGAGAAATATGAGGAAAGAATGATAAGGGAAGGAGGAGGAGGGATGAGAGGGGGAAAGAAATGAATGAAAAGGAAAAGATGAGAGTAAGATATTAGAGAAAGGGAAAATATAAGTAGATATAGAAACAGAAGAGGGAGACTGTGAAAAGAAAGTGGGCATAAAATGGGACGAGATAAGGAGAGAGAAGAGGGTTGTGTGGATGATAAGGGAAGAGGGGAGATGTATTAGCAGGGGAACAGGGAGGGAGAAAATATAAGGAGAGTGGAAAGAGATAAAGCCAGAAAAATGAGGAAAGAAGAGGAAGAGATGGGATAGAGGAAGAGGGCAAAGGGGGGGGGGGAAGCAGATGATACGTGAAGGGAGAGAAGAAATGAGAATGAAATGGAAAGAATGAAAGGATGAGATAAGAAAAAGGAGGAGAGGAGACGGCAGATGATAAGGGCAGATAGATAAGGAATAAGAATGGGAGGGAGAAAAGGAGCATAAGGATAAAAAAGAGGGCCGAGGAATGGGACGGTACCGGAAAGGGGAGTAGCCAGGAGACCGAGAAAGAAAGGAAGATGATGCGATGAGAAACGGCGTGGGAAGTGAGAAAGGAAGGGAAGAATGAAGAGGAGATGAAAAAGAAGACTTGGCGATCAGCGTACGACAAGGAATGAAGATATAGTAACTGGAGGGAAAATAAAATGAAGATGTAAGAATAGGATAGAGGAAAAATTGTGGGAGTCAGTTTTAGAAGTACGGGAAAGAGAACTGGGGAGAAAGTGGTGAGACAGGGTGAAGTGGAAGTATGAGGAAAGGAGAAAAGGAAGAGGGGGCGAGAGAAAGAGGGAAGGAGGGCTAGGCGATTAAAGGTATTGGGCGAAAGAGGGAAGGGAGAGGAGGGTACAAGAGAATACACAAACAGTAAAAACAAATTTTGGTTCTTTCGAGATCGTTTGTTATACCGTGGATTATAACTACGATATCTTTTTTATGAGTCACGGACAGTGATAACAAGCAGTAAGATTCCCCCCGTCCACCAAAACTTCCTGCCAAAAAACGGCAGGAAATAGTTATAAGAATTACTACTGAGCACATATGTAACTGACATAGAAACTTCCTATAAAAGATGAAGGGAAAACATATTTTACACCATTAAAAAAAAAAAAAAAGGTGTGTGTGAGAGAGAGAGAGAGAGAGAGAGAGAGAGAGAGAGAGAGAGAGAGAGAGAGAGAGAGAGAGAGAGGAGATGAATCACTGATTTATATATACTGTAATTTGTGTATTCCGTCGAGGCTCCACTCTTCAAAGTTTGTCTTCCTTTGTACCTATGTAATGAGTTGTTTTCCTCTCTGTCTACTGTCTGGCCACCTTCCTGCTTCCTCAGTCCTGAATGTGTTCGCCTCCAGAGAAAAACGAAAATGCCAAGAAATCTAATGTAGAAGGACTGACCCAACCTCAGTTATAAAAGCTTGACATCAAGAACACTGTTTCTGTTCAGAGTCAGTATATAAATTATCCCTCCCATTTTTGCTGTGTATGTGAAATGTTAAAAGCTCTATGTGCCAGCCACTCGCCTCGGCCATATGTGACAGTTTCCTGCCTCTAACATTCACATGTTTGTTCTTTGGCTGATTTCTGTTTAT
The DNA here is from genome assembly GCF_032717465.1 of Coenobita brevimanus. Classification (NCBI taxonomy): domain Eukaryota; kingdom Metazoa; phylum Arthropoda; class Malacostraca; order Decapoda; family Coenobitidae; genus Coenobita; species Coenobita brevimanus. The sequence goes on from NC_137033.1 coordinate 45,262,132, forward strand.
ATATAGGAACTAAGATACAACTACCATAAGTCTATAAACTGAAAGAAGGTTACTTGGTTTGTGTTTTGTAAGAAGAAGTATATTTTGCCAATCAAAATGAGACTACACACAGGCATGTGATCTTTTGACGAATGATTGTGGACGACAGGCGCTGTTTCATGACCACGTGGAGGTGTTTACCACCAAGACTATATTATGGTGATCAAGATCATGTGGTGGTGGTTATGACTATGACCACATTGTGTTTATGACCAAGGCTATGTGGTGGTGTTACCATGTGGTGGTGTCACCATGTGGTAGTGTTTATGATCATTTGGTGGTGTTTATGACCATATGGTGGTGTTTATGACCATGTGGTGGAGTTAATGACCACGTGATGGTGTTTATGACCATATGGTGGTGTTTATGACCATGTGGTGGTGTTAATGACCATATGGTGGTGTTTATGACCATGTGGTGATGTTTATGACCATGTGGTGGTGTTTATGACCATGTGGTGGTGTTTATGACCATTTGGTGGTGTTTATGACCATTTGGTGGTGTTTATGACCATTTGGTGGTGTTTATAATTACGCAGTGGTATTTCATGTCTATGTAATTGTATTTCATGCTGATGTGATGGCAGTTATCGCCACGTTGTATTGTTTATAACCATGTGATGGTGCTTATGACCTTCTGGTGGTGTTTATGATCATGTGGTGTTACATTTGACCATATAGTGGTGGTTATGACAATGGCCAGGTGTTAGTGTTTATTGCACTGTGGTGGTGTTTATGATCATGTGTTACATTTGACCATATAGTGGTGGTTATGACAATGGCCAGGTGTTAGTGTTTATTGCACTGTGGTGGTGTTTTGGGCCATGTACTGGTGTTTATGACCATGTCCATGTGGTTGAGTTTATGACCATTACCATGTGGTTGAGTTTATGACCATTACCATGTGGTTGAGTTTATGACCATTACCATTTGATGTTTATAACCATGTGGTGGTGTTTATGACCATGAGCACGTGTGTTCATGACATGAACACGTGTGTTCATGACTACATGTTGTGTTTGTAACGATCACCATGAGGTGGCTTTTAGGACCATGAACACATGTTGGTGTTTATGTGGTGGTGTTTATGCCCATGCGGTGGTGTGTATGACCATCACCAAGTGCCTGGGTTTATGATGTGTTTATTTCTCTTCTTTTGGTATTTATGTTACTATATTGTTTTTTTTTTTGTTTTTTTTAAATATCCTCTCGGGCTCACAAGGTAGTGCCTATATGAAGATGATTTTTCCATGACGGTCGCCCTTAAGACAAATTACAAACATAATGTGAGTGCCATGGAGTCCTTCACTGTCTTCTCTGGCACACGACCTCGCATTCATACTCACCAGTAAAAAATGTGTCAAAACTGAAATTGTTTTGTTTACTATCCACCAGTTGATATGGACTGTGTTTTAAAAGATATAAATAATTAAAAACAGCGTTCTTAATTTTTCATTAAAAATGTCGAAGATGTAAGTAAAGGATGCCTTCATGTGGAGGTATCAAACCGGATGGCTCTGGTGCCTGGCTGTATAAATGTCCCTCACCTTACTCTTCATCCCCCACAAGTGGGATGGTGGACTGCAGGAGAAAGGCAACTTCAGCCAGCATTCTATTGGGTTCATGTCCAGATAAGCTTGAGGCAACAACAAGAACAAACACAACATGAACGAGAACAACAGTAATAACAGGATTTTTTTTTTTTTTTTTTTTTTTTTTTAGCGATATACTACCAGGAAGGGTGGAGAAGGGGTGTGGGGACGTGGCCTGTTAAAATGGGCTGGAGCCTAAAAAGATTAAGAACCCCGGGTCCAGCTAAGGGTTTCAAGAAAAAAGGAGGCTTACAATGCGGTAAATGAAAAGCCTTGGAAATATAAAAAAACAATGACTGGCAAACGCTGCAGACGACTGTAATGTATAAACTCTTTCCCCCCGAGGCAGTCTTTTATATTGTTATTACTCTGACTACCGAACTGACAAACTGATACAATAAAACTGACCACATATACTGAAAGTCAAGGATTTAACGATAGCCATGTCATATTCCTCCATTATTAAAGGCCTCTCCTCAGAAACGTCCTCGTACTGAAAGGGATAAACAGGAATAATATTACTTACATGGCAGTGTTGAGCAGTTCTGCATCTTCCATGATCTGCAAGGGAGAATACGAGAACAATGTGAGACTTGGGTATTATAGTTACTTCTAAGCATGTCCATCCCCTCTTGAGTCTGACTACCCGTTTATATACAATGTGTAATTTTCAGACGAATTAATTCAGATTTGGAGCGACCGCTTGTGACGATGGAATTCAGCTAAATATAATTATACTAAAAATACACATAATCAAACTGAAGGGGTTAGGGAACAATCTTAGTATCTGACTGGGGAAGAGGAATCTTGTTTTTAATGCTTCACAAACTCAGTTCTTTCATCTTTCAAAATCTTCCGCAGGATTATCCTCTATTTTCTAACAATATCCGACTCAATCTTGTATCATCTTTAAAAATGATTAGGATTTCATTTTCTCAGGATTTTTTTTGGAAAGACCATATTACCTCACTTGTAAAATCTACTTCCAAGAGATTAAGTGTGCTAAACCGATTCCGTGCTTTCTTTACCCCTGCATAGCTGTTGACTTTATACAGGGGTTTTATTTGCCCCTGTGTAGCGTACAACTCTCAGGTGTTGGGAGGCTCCCCATTTACAGCTCCTCTCAACAAGGTAGAGTCTAATGCTTTCCGTCTCATTAACTCTCCTCCTCTTACCGGCTCCCTTCAATCTCTGTCTCTTTGCCACACTGCTGTATCTTTATCTCTTATCTGTCGCTACTTCAATGGTCATTACTCCTCTGAACTATCTGTTTGTATCCCTCCACCACTATGGCGGGCGCGTAGCACCCGTCAATAAACAAACTCTCATCCCTTTTCTATCCAGCTCTCTAATGCAAGAGTTAACCATTACTCTCAGTCCTTCATGTATGCAACAGGTCAGCTCTTGAACTGTCTTCCTCTATCTGTATTTCCTGTTGTCTGTGACCTCCAGTCTTTTAAAGGCAGTGTGTCCAGGCATCTCAAAATGAACAGATCTCGAATTTGGCTCTCTGTTATCTTGTTTCCGTTTTTTTTTCTTAGAGGGAACAATCTTACGGGCTTCTGACTTTTGGTTCCTCCGTCCATGCATTAAAAAAAAAAGGGGGGGGGACACTTTCCGCTGTTTTAATTATTAATGTGCAGTTTACTGAAATGAATCCTCAGTATGGACATGACTATGAAAGGTGAAACACACACACACACACACACACACACACACACACACACACACCGAGCAAAGCGACACCAAGAGTATTTAACTTTAAAAGAAGTCATAGTACTAAAAGAGTTTATGAATTAGCGGATTCGACTGTATTATGTAGCACTGGTTCGAGTACAGTGTGTGTGTGTGTGTGTGTGTGTGTGTGTGTGTGTGTGTGTGTGTGACATCAGTGGACATTGGTGTTTTTGTTGTTCCAGTTGTGAGGAGAAATAGCGGTCCTGGTTATTGCCTATCCAATTGATTCTTCTTTTGTTGTCCACAGCTTCCGCGCACCAAC
>NC_137033.1:45268260-45300760 GCF_032717465.1 Coenobita brevimanus
GATAGATAGATAGATAGATAGATAAATACATGGATACTGTAAACATACTGCAAATATATATATATATATATATATATATATATATATAATCATCATCATCAGCCGTTGAGGTCCACTGCAGGACCGGCCTATCCCTACCGAAGCAGGGACGATACAGCCAATGTATCTCTACGCAGTGGCTTAGGATGTCTGGTGGAGACTGTATGTAGGGTGAGAAGTGCTTGTGAGTCTGATTGTAGTGTTGTACTGGCTTTGGATGTGTGTACACAGTAGTCTGTTAACCAAGTGTAATCGGCTCGCCTTAAGCCGACTAGGTGCAAACATACTAGTATGCCACACTGGCTCAACCACAGCACCCCTCGTGTCCGCCAAAGTAGCAAGTGGCTTGGTGAACGCTTCCCAAAGTTTTTAAAACTCTGGTGGGAGGCGAACCCGCGCTCACCAGGGTGCGAAACGCACACTCTACCACTGTACCACAGAGACTCCATATATATATATATATTGTTACGGTGGCGCCAGCCCGGGGCTATTACAAAAAGACAACAAGTCAGCCTTAGATGATCGGCCTCCACTGCGTTGCAAAATAACGCAGACCCCGGCACTGACACTCCGCAAACTAGACAAAAACTGCGCAACGGAAGAATACTTACTTAAGAACGCAACACTCTGTACTTTGATAGCAAACGGAGCAGCTTACCTATAGATCTAGCCTACTATCGTCACTACCGGAAGTAATACCGCCCGAGACAGTATACAGGAACACCCCCCACTTACTTCCGGTGGTGACGACTTTCTACTTAACCCGTGTCCAAGGGGGAACGCAGTTAATAGCTCACGATGGTTCTCACTAGCCTTGAGCAAAGAGATGGGATTAACTGTGTAGGGGTTAGGGGTGTGTGTGTGTATGTACGTGTGTTGAGGAACGTTAACAAAGGCAGCGAGAGGACCACGGTGAGCCAGACTGGCCCTCCAAAGACAACAAGGTCACAAAAACAAATAAAATATCTGCTTCCCTCAGTCAGCAACAAAAAGAATAAAAATAAACTTAAATGAAAATGCCAGCTCGGCTTCTCTATACAAAATATGACTGGGGAGAGAGTGTGCACACACACACGATACGGAAGCTAGCTGGGAAGAGACTGCCCCTGATCAAGGCTCGCGCACGGCCAAGCGCGAACGCATGAATCAAATTAATTAATAAGAACTTATATTCGTGCCCCTCTCTCTCTCTATACAATGAATTGGTACTTCTAATGCAAGCAAAACATCATTAAATATACTGGTAGCTCACATAAGACAATCAAAATAATCAAATGCATACTCAGCATGGTATAAAAAAAATTGCCCTCAGTGGCGGGAACGAAAGAAACAAAAGAATTTGTAGCACTCGCTAATATAAACTCCGCGAATGACGCGGATACATACTGCATAATCCCCCTAGCCCAGCTGTAACGGCTGCATCCGTGGGAACGGAAAGGCGGACAACGTAACACGCCCTTCCCCAAGGGAAAATTTTGAGCCCTGGATCAAAATTTTCGAATCAAGACCCTGACCCCTCCCTGGATAAACAATCAGCAATTACGTTATCAATCCCCTTAATATGCTTAACTTCTAAATTGTACTCTTGCAAAAGCAAACTCCAGCGGGTCAAACGCTGGTTCTTAAATTTAAACTTGTTCAAAAACTGCAGGGGATGATGGTCTGAATAAATCTTGATCACAGGGCCAAAAAGGGGCAGGTAGACAGCAAAGTCTTGCAGGGCCAGGATAATCGCTAATAACTCCTGCTCTATGACGGAATAGTTCTTCTGGGCTCTATTAAACCTCTTTGAGAAGTATGATATGGGATGTTCAACCTGGCCCTCATCTGGCTGCATCAACACTGCTCCTACCCCTACTCGGCTAGCATCAACTGCCAGCACAAAAGGTTTGTCAAAATCTGGTGCACGCAATATAGGGTGGTGGCACAGCAGAGACTTAACCGTAATAAAAGCTTGCTCACACTCGGCTGTCCACTGCCACTTCTTATCCTTGCGCAATAAGTCAGTAAGAGGGGCAAGCACTGTGGAGTAATTCCCAATGAATCTTCGGTAATAGCCGATCATGCCCAAAAATCGCTGGAGGGCACGGCGACACTGGGGTGCTGCAAAGTTGGAAATGGCATCCACCTTAGCCCGAGGTGGAGCCACTTGCCCATGTCCCACAACAAATCCAAGGTACTGGACCTTAGCACGTACGAACTCGCACTTGTCTAAGTTGACTACTAAGCCAGCTTCCTCCAACCGCTTAATGAGCATTTCCACATGATCAAGGTGCTCCTCCCACTTGGTGTCATACACAATGACATCATCGATGTAAACGACACAATTGGGTATGCCATCCACCACTTTATCCATAAGCCTCTGGAAAGTGGCTGGAGCATTCTTCAATCCATAAGGCATCACCTGGCACTGATATACTGCACCACTGACAACAAAGCTAGCCACTTGTTTAGCCCGTTCCGTCAGCGGGACCTGCCAGTATCCTTTTACTAAGTCAAGTTTGGTGATATAAGTGGCATTTCCCACCTTGTCCACGGAGTCATCGACCCGAGGTAAAGGATAAGCATCGGTCTTAGACAGTGAATTAACTTTCCGGAAGTCCACACACAACCTAACCTTCCCATCTGGCTTCGGCTGCAAGGTAACTGGTGAACTCCACTCACTGAAACTCCTCTTGATCAATCCATGGTCCAACATATACTTGATCTCATTATTGAGAGCTTTCTGTCCGATAGGGTTGATGCGGTAAGGAGCTAATTTTACAGGCTTACTATCCCCAACGTCAATGTCATGAGTAGCCCAAGTTGTCAATCCCGGTGAATCTCCAAAAACTTTCGGATGTTTCCATAATCTGTTGCACATCTCTTCTCGCTTTACTGGATCAAGGTGTCGCAATTTCTCCACCAGAGCTGCATAACCATTGCCCTCCCATAGGTCAGCTGGTAACATCTCACCACGACTAAGCACTTCCTCCTGCTCCTCCAACTCACTACCAACCGCCAAAACTACAGGAGCGCTCTTATCCCTGGTTCCCTCAACGTCCACTCCAAAGTCACCTTCCAGGGACTGTGGCTGTAACCCTGGTCCACTACTCACATCACCGGCACCAACAGCTCCCTCCACAGCACGTTCCTTTGATGCCACGTCCTCCTTTCCCCGTCCTTCACATCCCAGGTGAGAGACATCAGCAGTCATCCCACAATGAGAATCAACTGGGCGGTAGTATGGCTTCAACATATTAATGTGGCACAACTGAGTACTCTTCCGCCTATCTGGGGTAACAATTAGATAGTCAAGTTCCCCAACTCTCTTCTTCACAATATAAGGACCACTGAATCTAGCCGCCAGAGATTTTCCTTGCATGGGCAGCAGTGCCAAAACTTCATCTCCTTGCTTAAACTCACGACTTCTGACCTTCTTATCGTAATGAGCCTTCATTTTCGCTTGAGCCCCGATCAGATGATCACGGGCAAGCTCTAAAGCGCAATGCAGTCTCTCCCGAGTGCGGCAGACATAGTCAAGCATGGATTCCTGGTTGTCAGATTTGTTGTTACTCCAGGCCTCTCGCACCACATCCAAGGGACCACGAACTCTGTGCCCAAACACTAACTCATTGGGTGAAAACCCTAACGACTCAGTTGGTACCTCTCTCACTGCAAACATAACAAAGGGTACCGCTAAGTCCCAATCCTTTCCACTATCATAGCAGAAGGTGCGCAGCATTGTCTTTAAGGTCTGATGATGCCTCTCCAGGGCACCTTGTGACTGCGGATGGTAGGCACTGGACAAAATGTGTTTGATGCCCAACTCTGTCATTGTCTGCTTAAACAAATTAGATGTAAAATTTACTCCACGGTCTGACTGCAACTCCTTGGGCAGGCCAAAATGAGTAAAGAACAGGATAAGTTGCTTGACTACTGACTTCGCCTGCATGCTTCTGATTGGTATAGCCTCTGGGTATCGCGTTGTAACATCCATTATGGTTAACAAATACTTGTTTCCAGCAGAAGTAGGAGGTAAAGGGCCCACGATATCAATGATTACCCGGGTAAACGGAGGTTCAACTGCAGGAATGGGAATCAAAGGGGCCACAGGAAGAACTTGATTAGGCTTGCCCACTATCTGACACGTGTGACAGCTCTTGATGTACGCAGCAACTTGTCCCGGCATACTTGGCCACCAAAAATTATATCTTAAGCGCTGCACTGTCTTTCTGTTTCCCAAGTGACCCGCTAAAGGTCCCTCATGTGCTAACTGTATTAACGGCACCCTATACTGCACAGGAACCACCACCTGCACTAACTCACCCACTCCTCCATCCACCGTGGCGCCAGTGGGCGTCCATCGGCGATGTAAAACTTTGTCTTTAAACAGGAACTCCTCCTTACCACACTCCATACTTCTTTCTTCCCCTACTCGAGCAAACAAGGGCTTTAATGTTACATCCTCCTGTTGCTTCACCCTCAATTCTGCTGGCCCAACACCCGCCAGCTCTACTGAGGACTGAGATAAGGGACTGGTCGGGACACTGGATTGCGAAGGGCGATCAATCTCAGCGTCACCTCTAGTACACTCGACAGGGGGAGGAATGTCAGACTCCACACTGACATCATCATCACCTCTACCCTCAACAGTGACACTCTGTTCCTCAGGCGCGTTTGACGGTGGTCCTGCATCCCTGCAGTCGACCCCAGCGTCCTGAAATTCTAATTCAGTCGATGGGCTGGGTTCAGTCTCCACACAGACACACTCAGCACCACCTCTAGTGTCCTGAGTGGGAAGTGGGGCGGCACCCATGCACGCATTCCCACTCTCCTCACCCACCACAGCAACACTCTGCTCACTAGGTTCCTCCATTGGTGGCCCTGCCTCATCGCAGTCGACCCCAAGAACCTGTGACTTCACCAGTTCTTCCTCCCGGGCTGCAACCTGTGCCATAGATCGTGTAATTGCACAGACCGGGAACATGGATTCCACTTCTGCATCAACTTCAATACCAATTTCTGGGGCGTCAAAACACTTCTCTGCCACAACAACTGGTGGGGGAAGAGATGGAAATACTTTCTCCCCAGCCAGGTCGTTCCCCAGCAGAAAATCAATCCCCTCTACTGGCATTACATCAGCAACAGCTACTTGAGCTGCAGCCTGAACAATGGGGCAATCGAGTTCCACATGAACATAATCATAGTATTCATCTGAGTTCATGCCTCTACACAGCACATACTTCCCTGAGTTTACAGGCCCTCCAGTCACGTTTCTGCACACAGACTGTTGTGCACAGGTATCACGAGCCACAGTAACTGGATAACTGATCCCATGAATTTTCACTGTGTCGTGACATATAAAAGGTTTACACCAGTCTAGGGACGATTTCTGAGGCAGTTCATCCGGAGGTGGCGTAGCATGTTGGGTAACCTTTTCAGCCTGAGCTGGCAGCGAGCACAGCCGGCTGCACTCCAGCTTTCCACAGACTTCTCCCTCACCGTTACCACTCTCCCAACTCCTCTCGTTCACCTGACTCGAACCTACAATTAGTGCCACTGGTTTGGCATTTTGGGAGGCCTTCCACTTAGGGCAGTTAGGCTTGATGTGCCCACTCTGTTTGCAAAAGTAACAAACTATCTTCGAACTGGATACAGGGCTCTTTCTCCCTGAATTCTTTTTCTCCTCTGAACTTCCCTTGGACTGATTCATGGGAGATTTATCCCAGGCAGGGCCACTCACAGTCCTCTCCCTGGAATACTGAAAATTAGCATACTTGACCCCCATACTCCGCAAGGCAAACACCCGGTCATCAGCCCACGTCGCTGCTTCCTTCACGGTCTTAAATCTCTTCTTCCTAATTTTAACACCAATTTCTTTGTCAGCCATGTTGGTAAAATGTTCCATCAAAAGCAGTTCACGCATCTCGTTATACGAAGTGGCGCTCTCACTCAGCAACCACTCGTCTAACCTCTCCTCCAGATACCTGGCGTAGGCCATATAGGTGTCAGCAGGCCTTTTCCGAGCACCACGGAACAACAACCGATAAGCCTCTGGTCTAAGTTCATATGCCTTCAGGATGGCTGTTTTAAATTCATCATAATCATCTACATCCTCAGGGCTCAACCTATTATACACTTCCAAGGCTTTTCCCTTCAGCACATTAGATACCAACCCCACCCAGCGCTGCCTTGGCCACTCAAACTCCCTAGCCTTCTTCTCAAATCTAACAAACCATTCTGTCACCTTCAACTCATCAAATGCTGGCACTAATTTTAGACTCCTTGAGAACCAACTCTCCCTATCCTCTGCACGGCCTGAGGTTTGGGTATCTGAAGTTGGTCTATTAGCAGTCACCTCCAAACGAGTCTTCTCCAGCTCAAATCGCATTTTTTCACGCTGCAACTCCATCTCCTCTCTTGCATGCTGCATCTCCATCTCCCTCTCTTCTTTAGCACGCTGCATCTCCATCTTTTTTAACTCCAACCGCAACTGAGCCTCCGGTGACAAGACTCCAGGGTATATGGGAGTGGAATGAACAACTCCAGGGAAAGCACTAGACATACCTGGGGGAACTGCTCTAAACTGGCTCGGCGGCATCATAGATGGTAATAGTGGGGTAGCGAAACGAGGCAACTCAGCACCATAGTCAAACTCAGGGCTCACACGGGGAGTACCTTTGCTATGTGCCTCTCGTTGTTCCATATCCACAGGTGACTCAGCACGTACGCGATCTGGTGTAGACACGCGTGACTCCATGGCGACAAATCAATGGCAGTACTCAATAATGAAATACTAATGCTGACTGAGAAACTACAAACACATCAACTTCACCTCAAAGCACAGAGAACGCCAAGGTAACGATATCCTAGCAAGAAAAAGGCACTGTTAGGATATCCTGATGCGAGGTCGCCACTGTTACGGTGGCGCCAGCCCGGGGCTATTACAAAAAGACAACAAGTCAGCCTTAGATGATCGGCCTCCACTGCGTTGCAAAATAACGCAGACCCCGGCACTGACACTCCGCAAACTAGACAAAAACTGCGCAACGGAAGAATACTTACTTAAGAACGCAACACTCTGTACTTTGATAGCAAACGGAACAGCCTACCTATAGATCTAGCCTACTATCGTCACTACCGGAAGTAATACCGCCCGAGACAGTATACAGGAACACCTCCCACTTACTTCCGGTGGTGACGACTTTCTACTTAACCCGTGTCCAAGGGGGAACGCAGTTAATAGCTCACGATGGTTCTCACTAGCCTTGAGCAAAGAGATGGGATTAACTGTGTAGGGGTTAGGGGTGTGTGTGTGTATGTACGTGTGTTGGGGAACGTTAACAAAGGCAGCGAGAGGACCACGGTGAGCCAGACTGGCCCTCCAAAGACAACAAGGTCACAAAAACAAATAAAATATCTACTTCCCTCAGTCAGCAACAAAAAGAATAAAAATAAACTTAAATGAAAATGCCAGCTCGGCTTCTCTATACAAAATATGACTGGGGAGAGAGTGTGCACACACACACGATACGGAAGCTAGCTGGGAAGAGACTGCCCCTGATCAAGGCTCGCGCACGGCCAAGCGCGAACGCATGAATCAAATTAATTAATAAGAACTTATATTCGTGCCCCTCTCTCTCTCTATACAATGAATTGGTACTTCTAATGCAAGCAAAACATCATTAAATATACTGGTAGCTCACATAAGACAATCAAAATAATCAAATGCATACTCAGCATGGTATAAAATAAAATTGCCCTCAGTGGCGGGAACGAAAGAAACAAAAGAATTTGTAGCACTCGCTAATATAAACTCCGCGAATGACGCGGATACATACTGCATAATCCCCCTAGCCCAGCTGTAACGGCTGCATCCGTGGGAACGGAAAGGCGGACAACGTAACAATATATATATATATATATATATATATATATATATATATATATATATATATATATAGATAGATAGATAGATAGATAGATAGATATATAGATAGATAAGGCTCCATATATATATATATATATATATATATATATATATATATATATATATATATATATATATATATATATATATATATATACACAGTTACTAAGATACTTAGCAAAGCTTCTTATCACCGTAAATGACTCCGTATGATACTGCACATAAACTGGGTGGGTGAGATACACAGGATAAAGCTTGGACTATTTAGTAAAGGCCCATCCTATTTATACCCCCCCCTCCCTCCCTCCCATTTGTCAAATTGTCACAACAAATCAGCCACAGTTAATGTTCGTTTACCGTCTTGTAATAATGAATGACTGGTAAACGAACATTAAACTGTTCTTCAGTTGGTTTCTTAGGAACTTACCAGCTTTCGTCACTTGAAGAAGTTTAGTATTTGGTAGAATAACAGTTTTATAATAACAGTTTTGTAATATATCCTACATAACAGTGACAAGCTAAGAAGTGCATAACATAGCCTAACATCTGTGTTATTTTCTTGTCAGATTATTTATTCAACTTAGAAGTGCCCCTCGTAATGACGGAGTTAATGAAAGCTAAATCCAAACTCTCCAGTCGAGAAGATCCCTTCTGATCTGAGTAAAGTTGTTTAGAGACAGCAAGAATATACCAGCATAATACGTCATATGTTTCCTGAACGAAAAACTGACTAGGAAAGAGTAGGAGAGTGAGGACGAAGCAGAGAGGGGAAGGGGAAGACCGAGGATGGGATGGATGGGCTGAGAAGGTACGTGTAGGCTATATAAGTGGGGTTGTGAGAGCTGTTGGAAAGGCAGCCTGCTCGCGGGAGGACAGGATGACATAGAGACAATTCGTTTGTGGTGACCGCTTCCGGAATAATGTACGCCTGGATACAGACTGAGAGATGACGGATAGATAGTTTCAACTGATTAAGTATTGTCAGTGTCCAGTATCATAATAGCCATCTTCAATGCTTGGTAGTCGTGCGCGTTATGATTTAATAATAACCAGTCTATCTTCATCACGACTTACTTCAAGAAAGTTTATGACCACGTCCCTTAAACTAATAACTAGCGATGTTGGGTTTTATGCCGAATTATTTTCTTTACACATGGGAATGTGCCATCGTGATGGCTAAATATCCTCTAAATACGTGTCTCAAAATCTATTTCACCATTGCAGGTCTAAAAGATATAAACCATCACAGTTACGACGTGTCCTCTCGGATCCTCACATCCCGACTAATTGCATTCAGGGGTGGCAGTGAGTTTAAGCCAACGCGGCCATGATGGTTGACATATACGGTATACAGTATGCAACCTGACTGTGAAATATGGCATCAGTGAGCCAGGCTCTGAGGCCAGAATTTAAGTGTTTAATCGACCCAATGGCTTATTGGAAATTGTCAGTATGAATATTACTTATCACTGGTTACTTTACAACCAAACTATTGTTAATAGTACTTCGAGAAATAAGGCAAAAGAAAGGGACTAAAGGTAACATTTAATTGCTGTGGAAATCTATTTATCACAATATTTGGTTAAGATCCTTAATGAGTACGACTCCAGAAATGAGGATTTGATGTCACTATGACCGGAGCAGAGCGTTATAAAGACATTTTTGTTATATTTCAAATGAAGCAGTTTTCAAAGGAACACAATAAAAGTGAAAGGAAAGGTTTAAACTTTACCATGTTGACTTCTGTAAATAATTCTCACAGATGAAACCCTGTGATGTCGAAGGTGTTTATTATTACCGTACCATATCTAACCATTCCATTAAAACCGTGTGTCCTAAGCGGATAAAAACGCCTGGAAAAAGCAAGAAGAAAGTACAAATGACGTCCTCATCCTACAGAATTCATTACCTGTCTCATTTTTCTTCATTTATGGAATTAGTTACATGAATTACCTGGAATTAATTACCTGGATTTAATTAACTGTCATTTTTCTTCAATGCTGGTATTAAGAAAAAGTCTGTAGTACAGCATGAAAAGACTTGTTCTGAACCCGCCAGTAGAAAAGTGAGAGAGAGAGAGAGAGAGAGAGCGTTTCTGTGAACGTTAGAGAGCATGTGTGTGTGCTTGTCTGTTGCGTTTACTTGGGTGCGTGTATATATAAAGATTATATATATATATATATATATATATATATATATATATATATATATATATATATATATATATTTATATATATATATATATATATATATATACAGTATGTGTGTGTGTGTGTGTGTGTGTGTGTGTGTGTGTGTGTATACAGGCAGATTAATTATAACAGACAAATTAACCACAGGAGAGTCAAAACAGAATAAGAGACTAAGTATTTCAATAATTATATCTTGACACAGTCTGAAGATGTAATACATGAAAGTCCTAACTTTCTCAATTTTCATTACTTCTTTGGTTAATGCGTGTGCCTTTTACAGTTATAAAGAGAAATATAAGCTTAGTTTTATGTATATTTTTCAGTTATACAGTTCTTAGCAATTATAACACCGACTTTTCTTTTCAATTTTTTGTAACGTGTTTGGATAAAAAGGAGTATAATATCATCGCACGTTCGTTTAATGACATGAAAATTAGTAGGGAGTGTGGCGTAATGAGGGGCAGGGAAGGATGGCCTAGTGCAGCACAGTTTACACGCACGCTTAATAAAATACCTGATCCGATAGTGTGACAGTGTGACATTTTCAGGAAGCCTACAGAACAGGGAAATGGGGGCAAACAAGAGTCATTCTATTTTCCATTATCAAGGTTATTATTATTATTATTATTATTATGCTGCTGCTGCTGCTGCTGCTGCTGCTGCTGCTGCTGCTGCTGCTGAAGATGATGATGATGATGATTATTATTATTATAATTATTATTATTACTATTATTATTATTATTATCATCGGCAACATCATCGTCATCATGGTCTTGTTTCGCCACCTTAGAATGTCTGAGACAGGATCCGGTAACATGGAAGAGAAACAGTACTAAACTGGGAGAACTTTCAACAGCATCATCATTAAAATGAATATTATTTTTGTTGAAGTTGTTGCTGATGTTGTTATTACTGTTTTTACTACATACGAGTAATTGCCACTGTGTGTGTGTGTGTGTGTGTGTGTGTGTGTGTGTGTGTGTGTGTGTGTGTGTGTGAATAAAACTCAGCATTATTTAACCTGACTTGCTGGAAGGGCTGATGGCAAGGGAATGAGGAAATCTTGTATTTTTAGGACGATGATCAAAGGTCAGGGTCACAGGACAAGGTAAAATGTTGACTTAGCAAAATCAACTAAACAGTTTTTATCGAATTTAGGCCAAACTGGGGAATGGTTTAGGCTAAGGCAAGAATGAACTGATATAAGTTTGAGTCAAAGGCTTCAGTCAAAGCTCAAGGTCACAGGTTAAGTTCAGGGTTCGACCTCTGTGTGTGGGTTTTAAGAAAATATACTCCAGAAGTTTTGATCTGACCATAACCTAACTTTGCTGAAGTGTTGAGGGTCATGCAGGAGGATTTTTTTTTTTTTTTTTTGAACATCAGGTCAGAGGTCATGGTCACAGGGGTAGAATAAACGTTGACTTAGCAAAATCAGTTTAAATAATTTTTACCCAGTTTAAAAGTGGTACGGCCAGAATGAACTGATTCAGTTTTGAGAAGAATCGTTTAAAGGTCAAGGTCACAGGGCAAAATTAGTGCTGGACTCGTGTGTGTTGGAGTAAAGAAAATACCGGCAGCTAAAAAAGCTTTGGCAGTATTTTAACCAAATATGGTGGTGGGGTTGAGGGTCGGCGGAGGGGTTGAGGGTCAGGCGTGAGGTAAACCTAGGATTTTTTTTAGAACAACTGGTTAGAGGTCAAAGTCACAAGATAAAAACAATTTAAATATAATTTTCATCCATTCTTAACCAAAATTCGTGGAAGGCTAGAGAGAGAGAGAGAGAGAGAGAGAGAGAGAGAGTTTTAGAACAATCAGTCCAAGGTCAAGGTTACAGGGACAGGTGAAAGGTCAAGATCGCATGGTCAGATCAACTAAGGTTAAGGTAAAACAAGGAGGAAATTATTCATTTCTTTAAAAATCACTCAAAAAACAAGGTCACAGGACAAATTCAAAGTTGGACCTGTGTGTCTGTGTGTGAACAAATAACCAAACAGTTTTGTTCTGACTTGGATCAAACTTGGTGTATGACTTAATGATCATCCATTAGGCTGAATATTTTCTTTTAAACAATGACTCAGAGGACAAGGTCACATGGGGAGGTCAATATATGCAGTTTCTATCAGATGTACCACACACTAATGTTTGTCGATGGGTTCTGGTTAACACAAGTATAGTTAGATTCAGTTTGGATAAACATCAATCAGAGATCAGGGTCTAAAGTCACTGTCAAGGTCACTAGGCAAAGCCAACTCAGTTTTTATCTTATTCGAACCAAAGTCGGTGGTAGTGTTAAGGATCAGGCAAGAACGAAGTAAATTCGATTTCGAGAGTGATCTGTCTGCCAGTGTCACAAGTCAAATATTATCCTTTCAGACAAGTTCGTGGGTATTATTACTATTATTATTATTATTATTATTATTATCATTATTATCATTATTATTATAACTGCTCACTGGTAGGTAGGGGTGCTCACCATCCACTCGCTCGATGTAGTGCTGCTTTGGGTGTCTGCCCTTTCCTCTCTTCCTTTCTTCCTCTTCTTTCTTTCCTTCATTTTTCCTCGTCCTTCTGCCTACTGGTGATTTAACACTCCCTCTTCTGTCTTTCTTTCCTTCATTCTCTCCTCTTCCTTCTGCCTATGGGTGACTCTATATTGAGTGACAAACCAAATGGTTTCCTGTACACTAGGAAACGATTTACTACTCTGGGTGGTAACCGTACAACCAAATTATGACGCCTAGTGGTTTAGTGGGTAATTAAGGTGCTCCAATCGGATTAAGCCGGTGAAGGTTTATATCCAAGGGATGGTTGGGGTTTATTGCTCACGTAATACCACTCAGGGATGAATGAGGCTGGTCACTCTCATCTTAAATGTCAGGACCAAGTTGCCTAGCCCCGGGCTTCTACGCTTTTTATGGGGCGACATAGGATTAGATGATGGATGGATGGATTATTATTATTATTATTATTATTATTATTATTATTATTATTATTACTTCTACTTGTAGTATTAACAGTACTAGTAACAGTAGTTGCGGAAGTAGGTGTAGTAGTAGTAGAAGGGGAAGTAGTTGTAGTCCTAATGGTCATGGAAGTCGTAGTTGTCACAGTAGTCTTCGTAGTCGTCGTAGTTTGTAACAGCAGCAGCAGCAATAGCATTAGCAGTAGTAATGTTTTCTTTTATTTTTATTATTATTATTATTATTATTATTATTATTATTATTATGTCGTAGTAGTAATAGTAGTAGTAGTAGCAGCAGCAGCAGTAGTAGTAGTAGTAGTACTACTACTAGTAGTAGTAGTAGTATAGTAGTAGCAGTAGTAATAGCAGTAGCAGCAGCAGTAGTAGTAGTAGTAATAGCACCAGATGTAAAAAAAATAGGATGTTCATCCAGAACTGCCTTTTGTCTCGCGTATCCATCATTTCCTTTCTATCCAATGCGATAACTTCTACTTTTACTTATGGACTTACATAACTAAAAGTGCTCCACCACTCACTGTCAGATACTCATTAAAATGGTGGCAAACTAACTTAATAACTAACGACCTAAATAAATAAATATTCAAGTCCCCCAATACTCCTGTCTGGCCTCTTTCTTTCCTAGGATGATCGCTCTTATTTCATTCACCAGAAAACATAATCTAATCTACCTTAACCTAACCTAGCCTAACCCAACCTATTGCTTCAACAAACTAGCCTAACCTGACCTAACTTTCATAAGCATAACGTAACAAGCTAGCTTAGCAAAACAACCCTAACAGACTAACTCACCCTAGCCTAGACTAACCTAACCTAAGCTTAACTCACTTACCAAACCCAGCCAAAGTAAGTATAAACCTTCATGGGTAAAGAGTTACGTAGATCGACTACAGTTTCCTCCGCGGCTCTCATTAGCCAGTTTTCCCCAATACACTCTAATGCACAAGAGCCTGGGCGAGTGGGTGATTGAGGCGTGATTTGCCATTGACCGTGAATGTGGTGGAATCAGTCCCTAGATGGGTGTAATGATGGAAATTTCCTCAATATCGGAAGCTTTCTGAAGTTGCTGATATGAAAATAGATATATAAAGGGATGAATGATTTGGTTGATATGAAAAGTTAGACAGATTTGATTCAGTAAGTGAAAGTGAGTCGATTCTAGGAGTGGTTTAGCTCCAAACGTGGTCCGGTTCAATGAGTGGTTCGATTGTGGGAGAGGTTCGATTGTGGGAGTGGTTCGGTTGTGGGTGTGGTTCGGTTGTGGGTGTGGTTCGGTTTTGGGAGTGGTTCTGTTGTGGGAATGGTTTGGTTGTGGGAGTGGTTCTGTTGTGGGAGAGGTTCTGTTGTGGGAGAGGTTCTGTTGTGGGAGAGGTTCGGTTGCGGGTGTGGTTCGGTTGCGAGTGTGGTTCGGTTGCGAGTGTGGTTCGGTTGCGGGTGTGGTTCGGTTGCGAGTGTGGTTCGGTTGCGGGAGTGGTTCGGTTATGAGAGAGGTTCTGTTAAGTAGAGTGGTTCTGTTACAAGAGTGTTTTGACTAGGGGAGCAGTTAATTTGCCAGAGTGGTTGGATTTTGTGAGTGGTTCAGTTTTGGGAGAGGTTTGGTTTATATGTGAGTGGTTCAGTTATAAGGAAGATTATCAGCAACAAGAATAATAAGAAAGTCTTTGGGCCAAAGAGGTTTAGCTAATCCTTTCAATTGGGTCACCTATTGTTTATTTAATTCTAGCTACTTGAATGCAATTTTATTCATCTTGTAATATTTCTTGTTGAGTTAAGGGTAGATGGAGTTTCTGTGCATCCCTTCCCTACAAATAGTCTCCCCTTCCCTACTAGTCATCTCCCCAAAGGCAAAGAAAATATAATATGTAATATGTTGCCGGGTTGAAACAGTTAGTCCCTGCACAGACAACTCTTGAGAGACCAATATTCCGCTTCCAAAACAGTAACGAGAACCAATGTCCATGAAAGTGATTCAGAGGAAGGACAAGTAAATGAATAAATAAATAATAGAAAGCAACTCGGAACTTAGTTATTTTCCTCATATATTTTTACTACGAGCCCCAAAGCTTTTAAGAGGATCTGCCCTGAGGGGAAGAAAGAGGAAGAGGACGGAGGAATGAGGAAGGGATGAAAGGGGGAGATGAAAGGAGATGGATAAGTTAATTGGTGGGAGAAAATTAGGCGGGTGAGAGAGGAGGCAGAGGAGAAGAAAGAGGGAAGGAGAAGGAAGAGGATAAAGGGAGAAAAGAGAGCAAGAGAGGAGACAGGGGAGAAGAGAAGAGGAGGAAGGAGAATATGAATGTTGATGATAATAATGAAGAGAAGAAGGAAAGGAGAGAGATATGTTAGTCGGCGAGAAAGAAGGTAGGTTGAATGGAGAGAAGTAACAACGAGATTTTAGCCAAGCTGACCAGAAGAATGAATTAAAGAGGGTTTGTGACTGACCGAAATTGGCTAGTAGGGAGATTAGCCAAGAATATACAGACGCAGGCACTGAATATCGTTCCACTTTTTATGCTAACAGTTATGAAAATCTACATAACATTTACTGACACGTACGTTGAGTTAACAAGATTGCCTAACTAACTTTCGAATATTACTGCTCGTCTCGCCATTTCTCGGTATGGGCTGGATCAGTATTTACAATTTTAACTATATATACATTCTCCTCAGTAATAAGCTAGGGACGTGTTCTTCAACATTAAAAGTTTTTCCGTATCACTGGTAAAATAAACTGGGAGAAACGGACAAATCAGTAGAAGTAGTATTAGTTGTCGTCACATGTTCATCTGAAACACGAACCCAGTGGGCCGCAGTTGAAGTTGCCCTTTTCCTGTAGCCGACCATTCATCCTTTCGGGGGATAGGGAGAGAGTTGAGAGATGTTTTTATGAACGGACGATGAATTAGCCCAGTTAAATTAGTCCACCACACGATGGCGTCCCTTTCCCGCACCCAAGTTAACACTAAAGGACATATTCGAACTCTTATCCCATTAGTAGAAAGAAGTTTTGTTCGCCTGTATCAGACTAAGACCAAACAGTTTTAGCAAAATAGGAAAGACTCTCTAGCACCAAAGGGGTTCATTAAAGCAATATGTCACTCATGCATTTCCATCATTCAAACCCCAACCAATGTTAAGTCGTTGGGAAAATTGTTTGGAATTAATGAAGAATGACGTTCCCGGCCTGAATGAATTATTATATATATATTTTTTTGTAGGTTAGTGTAGACTTAATAGCAAAAACAAAAAATGGCGACGTGCAATGAGAACTACCTACGGTGTAGTTGTTTTTGAAGTTAAACGGACTAAAGCATTCAGCCCGAGGACGATTTCTGTATTTCACTCTTGCTACCCCAAACGATTACATTAGACGATTAGATTAGGTTAGATTGGATTAGATGAGATTAGAGGGGTCAGATACACACTTCATTAACCGTTTCAGTACAAGGAATGGTTTTCTGTGCTGAATGAAACTGAAAGTAATGAGATTAAACTGTAATTAACCCTCTCGTGGACGGGACAACTCTTATTATTCTTACCAGTTAGCATCAGTTGACTGGTTTCGGCTGATATAAAGTCATTACCACCTGCGAATGTTAATACCAAAGGAGAACGTCAGAAGAGGTGACTTACATGAGTGTGTTTAGCTAGCAAGTCAGAGGAATCCGACTAAAGTTTACCGGGTGGAAGGGAGGCGATGGCTGGAAGGAAAGAGGTGGCTTTGGCTTAGGGTCGGGAGAGGACGACAAAGATAGAGTAGGGAGGCAGGAAGGGATGGCTGTGTAATGGAGAAAGGAGAGGGTAAGAAAAGAGGGGAGGAATGGGTGACAGAGAGGGATGGATGTGTGCCGGAGAGAGGGAGGGGAGAGAGAAAGAAGAAAGGGGAGAGAAGGGTGAACGGAAGGGAAAATTATGTAATGAGGAGGAGGAGGAGGAGAGAGGGAGAAACGAGTGATAAGAAGCAAGAAGTATGTCACAAAAAGGATGTGAGGAGAGGTAATAAGATAAGGGAGGAGAAGGTAAGGCGAGATGTGAGGCGATGCTGGAAGGAAAGAAATGGCTCTGATTAGTGGGTGTGGAGAGGACGACAGAGTTACAGCAGGTGGGGAGGAGGGCAAGGTTAAGTAATGAAGATTGGAGGAAGAGAGGAAGGTAAAGAAAGAGGGAAAAATGGAAGAGTATGTGATGGAGCGAAGAGAGAGAGAGAGAGAGAGAGAGAGAGAGAGAGAGAGAGAGAGAGAGAGAGAGAGAGAGAGAGATTTACATTTAACCCTTTCACAACCATATCTCTCATATGCTGAATAAAATCGCGCGGTGAGAGGAAGGAAAAGGAATATTCTACTCAGGACGCTAAGCGTATTTTTGTCAGAGACCTGATTTACTTCTGCTGTCTTATATGTATATTTTACTCACCCTTCTCTTTCTGTTTTACGTACGAACTTATACCTTATTTTGTTTGTCTTTACCCAATACCTCACCTTACTTATACTGTCTTATGCATATTTCACAACACTTTTCATTCTATTTTACTTTACTTATACCTTATATATTGCTTGTTCTTACCTGATACTTTACTCTTCTCATACTTTGTTTTATGTATATTTAACTCTTATTATTACAGTTTGCTTTTCTTATATTTAACCTCATACTTTGTTTACTGATGGCATTTGCTTTCATTTACAGGTAAGGTCAATGCGATGTGAAGAGTATGGCGGCTGGGGTGAGTACTGGATTTCAGACTCCATTTAAGAACGTCCTTAAGTTTAACCCACTTGGTCAGATATCGTACTTTTTCTTTAATTCTCGTTTTCTCCTGATATGTTATTGAGTTTAGGGAAGACTTTTCGAACTGGAGCTGTTAGATACAGCCTTTGCTGTCAGGGAACTCTCCTTTGTGGAGTAAAACTGTCTGTAAGTAAAACTACTTAAGTGAATTAATGAGTACATAAGTAAAGCAACAATAAATACGTCACTGACCAGATGTGGTTAAGTAATACTGGTACGGTATATAAAATTCCGTGTTCGTACGGTTGAGGACAAAACTTCCCTATAATATTTCTTCTGTAATTCTTATCTTCCTTTTCAGGCTTATATTCTTAGGGGAAAAATATGTAGGCCTATATATGTTTCTGTTTGACGTTGTGCGTCGGGTAGGAAAGTAATGGACATGCCCTGCTGGAAGTGTAAATCAAATTCCGCGGAAAAGTGTGCAGAGTTTTGTCCATAACTGTCCTTCACTCATACAGTTACAAACCTTTGACAGTAAAATCAAGTTGAATATTAAAGTGACAAAATACAAGACACGAAAAGGTATACGATAATTGTTAACCGATGACACCTAATCCAATACGGTAATATTCTCGTTACTGCCACACCCTTTTGTTCAGCACTGGAGATGCCTTTGTTTCTTTGGGGGTAAATAAAGGCTATATTTGCCTCCAGAGTCCAAAAAAGTCATTATTAAACTGAGTATAATTGTCAGTAGATAACAGGACTGAAGGCAAGAATAAGTCACCAAACTGAAGAGGTTAAGTATGATAAGAAACGTTAATTCAACAAGCTGGTTAGGATGCCGTACAAATATGGGTCCTGTTGTGTACGGTTATCCACAGAAGTCTTGTCGTCCATCCCATCACTCTGAACCCCGTCACTTTAAGACACATCACCCCTTCAGTCCTTTGACGGATTTTAAATCTTATTATCGACCGCCTTTTAGCAAGGCTGAACAATAATGTTTTTGCCTGCTTCTGTGTGTGTGTGTGTGTGTGTGTGTGTGTGTGTGTGTGTGTGTGTGTGTGTGTGTGTGTGTGTGTGTGTGTGTGTTCCCATTATATCTCACGAACGGCTTGAGCTATCAACATGAAACCTTCAGAGTATCAAGATATGGCCAA
Source organism: Coenobita brevimanus (assembly GCF_032717465.1). Taxonomy (NCBI): domain Eukaryota; kingdom Metazoa; phylum Arthropoda; class Malacostraca; order Decapoda; family Coenobitidae; genus Coenobita; species Coenobita brevimanus. The sequence goes on from NC_137033.1 coordinate 45,287,275, forward strand.
AATCTTGGATTAGTTCGAAAATGAGCACTCGCGGTCAAGGTCAAAGTGGCCAAAATGGCTGCCAAAGGTCAAATAGTTTATATTACCCTTTTTAGCACCATTTTATCTCATGAACGGCTTCAACTATCAACATAATAACATTCAGGGTAACAAGATGTGGTCAAAATCTTGGACGAGTTCGAAAATGGGCACTCGGGGTCAAGAACAAGGTCACCAAAATGGCTGCCAAAGGTCAACTAGTTTTTATCGCCCGCCTTCAGCACCATGATATCTCATCAACGGCTAGAGAGTACAGCTATCAACATAAAACCTTCAGGGTATCAAGATATGGTCAAAATCCTTGACTTGGCCAACAGCAGATTTTGGCGAACTCTTAATATTCAGCTCTCGAATGCTTTTCTTTCGTTTTTGCTATCTTCATACATTTTCACTAAGCTTAGGTGGAGGAAAAAAAATTTGAGAGTGAGACAGAAGAAAATGTTTCTTGTCTCGTCACTAAAATTATTGGCTTCTATCTGTCTGTAAACCTGTACTGTAGTCAGACGCCTTACCTGGAAGGGGTGATCACAGCACATCGCTCAGAGTTACTCTGTCCTCCGCCGTCAGACAGAATCCTATTAGGTCATTGAGTAATTCATGATTTTTAAAGCCGGAAATATCGAACACCCGGATTGAGATTAACAAAGAAACTTAGGAGCATATCCCACTCGTTACTTCATTATGTATTTCCGGGTTGCACTAGGATAATTCAGAATGTTGTATATATATGTGTATATATATCTTCACTGAAGTCCATCAAATAACTTTTTGAGATATCCTACGGACAAACAGACAAACAGAGGTGAATACAAAACCTCTTCCAGTTTTCGCTGGCGGAGGTAAAGATAATCAGAGCGGGGGAGGAAGCACAGTGAAAAAGAGATGATAATGCCTTGAATGCAGGTATTTTAAAGTATGAGGAGGAAGCCTAAGGCAAGAGAGCCACGCTAAAGCTGCGCCCGCTAAAGGCATACACAGAAGCCAGAGGTTCATGTACTGTATTTCTAGATTCCAGAATCATCCTCACCATCACCATCGTCGTTATCATCATCACAACCGTAGTCGTCGCCGTTGTCATCGTCCTCCTCCTCCTCCTCCTCCTCCTCCTCCTCCTCCTCCTTATCATCATCATCATCATCATCATCAATCCAAGTCTGCACATTAAAAGCCTCTCAGCTCGTACCCATTGGTTGGTAGCTTTATCCATCTTTATCCCTTCAGCCCGAGGACCTACCTATTATTCAGTTCTTGCTGCCCAAGACGATTTTACCAAAGTCATGGGAGATGGTGGGTTACTGGGGTCTGTGTCTAGCCCCTCCAGTTCCAAAAGTTCCTCCCCCCGAAGCTGAATTCAGTCGTCCGGAGATGACAAGAATAAAATAGTAATGATGTTCTTGGGCTGAAGGCGATACTCTCTCTCTCTCTCTCTCTCTCTCTCTCTCTCTCTCTCTCTTTCGCCACTCTTGTATGCAAGTTATCATTCTGTTGTCTGTATTTACAAATAACTTTACCCATCCATGTCCATTTCTGCTTTTTTCTGAGGTGATCATATTCTTTTACTCCACTTGTTTCCGAATCCAGGAACCTCCATGTTTGGCTGTGGAGTGTTTGGCAGCTACAATATATGAGTAAAAGAGAATGGAATAAACAAGCAGTCTTATATCTCATGTTCAGAAAGTCTTGAACCGTTTGTTTATAACTCTGGAGGAAATTCATATACAAAACACTCAGTGCATTCATTATCATCTCCCCACCACCCCAACCACAGGTTAGCTGTGCATAATACTGCTGTTCTTCAGTTTCCTAATCTTCAGGCGATGGGATACTCATTATATTCCGTATATAATTTTCTACCTATCATCTATCTATCTACCTCTCCATCTATGTAAGGGCCGGATCCAGCACTCTGAAATATGGGGACATGGTTCCTAGCGGAATTCCACAAGTTTCAATTCATGTTTAACTCATTGCCGAACTTCTCAGAATTTATAAGTAACTCGCGCTTCTCGTTGAAATGATGCTATGGTAACATTTATATAATATATGTCTTGCATACATTTTGGCAAATAACACTTCATTTTTCATAGGCACTCATTAGTCTGCACAAATAAGAAGGGAGGGGGGTTATGCTTCCCACATCCCCCCAAATCTGTGCCAGTACCTGTCCATCTGTCTATCAATCTATCTTTCCGCATCGCACCTCAGGAGGAGTTTTCTTGATGAAAAGGACCTTCAGATGTTTCTGCCCCTACTCAGTAACGACGCCTTCTCCTACGACACACCACCCTCTTTTACAAAGCACGATATCTATCCCCTGTCTCCAGTTTCCCAGGGTGTCTTGCTGTGGCTTATTACTTGTAAACAGAAGTCGGTCTAGTTTCTTGCCGTGTATCGGGTCCCTTAACCAAACACATATTACTTAGAGTCCCAGTCTTCTTTGCGGAGTAACAATTAATATCTCCCATTCCTCCAATGTTCTGGCTGAGGCGTGTTGCTTCAGAGTATGGAAGTGTGCCATATCCCTTTCCCTTTAACTTCTCAAATAGTTTTTGCAAGGGAGACAAAATCATTAACTTTTTCCCTCTACGTTATAAAAATTACCCAGCTTTTCTCTCATTTCCCGACTTTCTTTGGGTATCTTAATGTGGCGTTTTACTTTCAAAATACGGATTTGTTCTATATCACTTTCCTTTGTAATTTCTCAGATATCTTAAAAGGGCAGAACTCTTACTGAATTCATTCTTTTCCCGGCAGTTTATAAAAAAAAAAAAAAAAAACATGTTTCTTAGTTCCCCAGTCTCCTTCGTGGACCAGAATATCTCCCATTTCCCCAGCTTCCCAGGGTGTCTTGCTGTGGTGTGCAGCCTGTAAATATAGCCAACCGTGTCTCTCGAAGCGCACCGGGTCCCTGGGCTCTATAATTGGGTACAAGTCAACTCACAGATCTTTCATACCCCCAGAGGTCGCCCCACCCCAGTCACTGCGCCTCTCAGTAATTATATTAATTGCAGATCCTTATCCTGACTTCTGATCGCCCCAACTTTTCCAGCTGACTTCAGGTACAGGTAAGGGTACGGCACGTGGCAGGGCATTTATTTATTTTTTTTTTTTTATGTAAGGAAGAAGGAAGCAAAGGATATGATTTGGCTTTGGTGATATATACTGCATATATCACTGATTGCATTGCGCAGTTGACCCTTGTGCGGTATGGTGCAGTGAGGATCTGTCCGTTCTCCCCTTTGGGGCTAAGATGCGAATGGATTTGTTTGAATGGATGAGTAAATGGGGAGTGTGTCGTCCTGTCTCGGCTACCTCCCTTTCCTTGGGGGAAGCAGCCTAGGTATATAGATAGATAGATAGTAGTATAGTTTGCGGGACTTGATGGGTGTCATTATCGTCGACGTGGTTATCGTTATCAACACTGCTACTGTTGTCTTCGTATCATTATCCTTTGTCTATACCTTGCCTACTTTGTTTTAAAATTGTCATCTTTTCATCTCGAATGCTAAGCTGTGAAACAAGACCGACACCAGGATAAGATGCAAATCATGAAGAAGTGCTATGAAAAGGATGCACAGCTGTAATACCGTCTGATAGCACCATTCAGCAACGTGAAATATGCTAAAAAAAAAAAGAAAAAAAAATCATCGATAAATTAATGGGACAAGCTGTACAGTACATGGGTTAGGTTTGAACGATGAGTGACTGGGATCGGTATTATCACCGGTAAGGAAGCTTCCTAACACCTCTTCCCAAGCGAATCATTTTGCTTATCAGTCTCTACTATCCTGAGTCATTTAAAATATTCAGATACCTCCATACTGATCATAACTAACACACAAATTGACAATAAAAGCTGTATTAAAAACTGTACCGGTAAGGAAGAAGTGCTACGGAGTTTCCTTAACTTACAAGAATACTGGCCTGGATGTGACCCGTTTCCTGTGCCCTGGTCCACCCCACTTATGGTAATGGGAATGGGGTTGGGATGGTGGTAATGGTGATGCATGGGATGGGTAAGATCTGACCACGAAGAATTTGGTGGTTGGGCTGTATATAGTCACTGGTTGGGTGCTTAACGAAATTGTCTGCTCATCAGCAAAACGTGGGTTCGATCCTAGCTACTGACTGGCATTTGAACGATTTGAGTGAGTGCAGTAGTAGGTCCTTGTCCTTATATCTGTTCTTACATGTTTACACCTTTTCGATGTTCCCTTGTTGGTATATACACACTATCTTCCAACACTATCACTCCATCATGCACAGTTGCGGCCATTAATATCAATCCTCTTTATTACGATAAACAGCGGAACAATTAGCACTGACTTTCGAAATTCAACGTAAAATTAAGTTTCAGAACATTATGCAAGTTTCATAACACTGTTCGATTAGAAAGTGCGTCGATATTTTTTCCCACAGCAATTTTTTTTGTCTTGTTCTCAAATGCCTCTTGCATCATTACCCATTCAGTTAGCACTGGTTCGGGCCGAGGACGGTTCATTTTTCCAGTGACTGAAAATAGTACGCTCGAGCCAACCAACGAATCAGTTACAGTTAATGATATATAAAGCATGGCCTGATCGTGTATAATAGAGATGTTCGCTATTACCAGACATGTAGAAGCCAGCTGCTACAATAAAATACACAAACAGTATATTATACAAGATTCAGAAAAAATAAGAAACAAGAGTATAGAGAACTACAATCAGAGCACCGTGTACAATATAGATACACTCATCCTTCAAGCATTCTCATACCTGAATACCATAGTCGAGTACTGTTTTCTCAGCCTGGAAATTGCTGCAGCAGGTGTCTCTTTACCACAGATTGTTCGCATTTAGAATTGAAATAGGGGCCAGAATTTGTAAATCGATGGTTGCACGTCGTTGCCTGGGTGAATGTTTGTTGGGTGCTTTCCTTGTCAGTTACGCAGCTTTCCCCCTCTTCTTTCCCTGTCCATCCCTCTCCCAGTATCACCATGTCTTACTCCGCCTCTCCTGTCTACATTTTCTACTCTTACTTTCCTAGCTCTTTACCGCTTGCTTTATATCTGCATCCTCTCCTTCCTACACTTTCTCCACTTCATTTATTTTTTCATATACATCTTTCTCCTCTCTCTTCTCCTTCCTCCTCTGCTTGTTCGCCTCCAGTCCATTCTACAAGTTCTCTCACTCTTTTCCACATTTTCTTCTCGTCCTTCTTTGTTTCTCATGTATATTTTCTCTCCTCCCCTTTTTACACTCACCTTCTTCTTCCTCTTTTGTATTGTGGTCTTTCTCCTCCTCCTCCTCTCCCTCAACCCACCGTCTATCCCCCCCCCCACTCCTTCCCTCCTCCTTCTCCTCCTTTCATTTTATCCCGTTCTACCCTTTCCATTTCTTTTTCCTTTTTCTCCTCTTGAACAGGATCTTCCTCTCCTCTCTATGCACTCTTCATCTCCCCCCTCTTATCATGTATCTATGTCCTTCTCCTTCCTCTTCTATATTATTTCTCAATTCTCTTTTTCACTTTCTCCCATCCTTCCCCCTTGTTTATACTCTGCTTATTACCCTTCTCTTCCTACAATTTCCTCCTCTCATTTCTTGACCTCCTCGTCCTCCTCCTCCCTTTCCCTCTTCTTTAGTAACTGATTCCTCCTCCTCCTCCTCCTTCTCCTCCCTAATATCTATTTCCTTTCCTATATCCTTCCCCTCTTCCCACTCCTTTCCTTCCTTCTCCAGCCTTCTTCCTCTTTCCCTCATCCCTTATTACTCTTTTCTTTCCTTTCTAGAATTTCTCCCTCTGCTTCCTTTTCCCCTCTTTCACCCTCCTACCTTTCTTTATGAACGGACTCCTCCTACTGCTCCTCCTCCTCTCTAATATCCTCCTCCATCTCCTCTGATAGCCTCCTACCATCCCTCCCTTCCCCACCATCACCGCCACCATCCTTCCATGCATGACCCGCCTTACAGAGGCCAGATCCAGGGGCTTTGGCCAATACAGAACTTGTGAAGCGAATCGTAGGGGTGGAGGGAAGTTTGCTTGTGTGTGTGTGTGTGTGTGTGTGTGTGTGTGTGTGTGTGTGTGTGTGTGTGTGTGTGTGTGTGTGTGTGTGTGTGTGTGTGTGTGTGTGTGTGTGTGTGTGTGTGTGTGTGTGTGTGTGTGTGTGTGTGTGTGTGTGTGTGTGTGTGTGTGTGTGTGTGTGTGTGTGTGTGTGTGTGTGTGTGTGTGTGTGTGTGTGTGTGTGTGTGTGTGTGTGTGTGTGTGTGTGTGTGTGTGTGTGTGTGTGTGTGTGTGTGTGTGTGTGTGTGTGTGTGTGTGTGTGTGTGTGTGTGTGTGTGTGTGTGTGTGTGTGTGTGTGTGTGTGTGTGTGTGTGTGTGTGTGTGTGTGTGTGTGTGTGTGTGTGTGTGTGTGTGTGTGTGTGTGTGTGTGTGTGTGTGTGTGTGTGTGTGTGTGTGTGTGTGTGTGTGTGTGTGTGTGTGTGTGTGTGTGTGTGTGTGTGTGTGTGTGTGTGTGTGTGTGTGTGTGTGTGTGTGTGTGTGTGTGTGTGTGTGTGTGTGTGTGTGTGTGTGTGTGTGTGTGTGTGGTGATGAATGTGTGAGGTAAATCTTCTTTGGCGCAGAGAGAAGAGTTCAGAATCCTGACATGGGCTTGAGGTGTATGTGAAAAGGACGAGAAAGTCATGAGAGAACAGGACGGGGGGAGGGAGAAGCAAGCTGGTGGAGGGAGACCAGGTTCTGGAATTAGTGTTGAAGGATAACATTTCTTTGACTGTGTGGGATATATTCGGAATATTGAAAAATTATGAAGTCTTAAGAGAGGGCCAAGGTGTTTCTGGCGACTTGAGGAAAACGATAACATTAGTAGGTGGGGATAGATAGATAGATAGAGAGAGAGAGAGAGAGAGAGAGAGAGAGAGAGAGAGGCGTTAAATACTCACGTACGGTAAGGGAAATGTTCGCAATCCTGAAATAGGATCACACGTGTCTGTCTGATCGCTTAGGAAAAACGGTAGACCTCAAGGAGTGAAAATTAGTTGGGTGGAGAAATAATGTGATCCCTGACCTGCCTTCCGTCCTTTTATAATCTAGAAAATGCTGGTAATTTTTGACACCCTCATCTCCCAGCTTCATTTTCTGTGTGTGTGTGTGTGTGTGTGTGTGTGTGTGTGTGTGTGTGTGTGTGTGAAGGCCACCGTTATTTGAGTTTTTAAGCATCCCTTTGCTAATATGGCCTAAATCTGTTAAACTTCTGGCTGCTGTGACTTCTCTCAAAACTCATTAGCTGCTGTACCCGTTTTACTCTAACTTCTAAAATTGCCATTTGTCCATCTTGACTGCCAAGTTGTAACAACAGATTAACACCAGAATATGATGGTAGTCACAAAGAAGTATAATGGAAAGGATGAAGAACCACATTTTTGTATTGTTTTTGCCACTCGGCTACATGAAATTAGCAGGAAAAGGACGAAATTCTTGGCCAACTTAAATATAAACAGGGATAATTTTTCTGTCAGTCGAATAAAATATCAGAAGGTGAATCTAATATAATGCTTAATTCGTCTCTTTAACCACTACGATATCTTCTAAGCTGAATAAATTTATCTAATAATTACCTCAGTGCCTCAGTGCGACCCTTTGGCTGCAAAAATTACTCTCACCTGAACAAAACTCTGACGGTGGACCCGCTGTCCCGAATAGTCCATCCTAGACTGAAAATAATCGTTGGGCAAAAGGAAGAATTATATGAAAAGAATGTCCTCGGGCTGAAGGGGTTAAATCGGTAAAAGTAGTCTGGGTCTGAACACAACGGTAACTTCAGTGTTTTTTGCCCTGGTAGCTCCTTCAAAGGATTAATTTTCGGGTCAATCTTAATATCATTAGATTATTTTATTCAGCTTGGGAGAGAGACTCAGAACTGTAACGATTAGATATAAGCTTCATTATCCTTCAATACCACCGGGTTCCTGCAAACCAAGTAAATATCGTCTGTTGACAGCAAGGAATAAGTAATATAAATATATATTCGGGACGGTAATGATTTCAACATTTTTCCTGGCTGTCTGGTTATAGCTATACTATTTTATTTAGCTTAGGAAAATCCTTCTGTCAATAAAGAACGAAGGCAGGCTATGTCAAATCCTTCCATCTGGAAAAGATTTCATTAAATGGAATATATTTATCTTGACATATTAATGATAACGCAAAAAAAAAGTTGCTGACATGAAAAGATAGAGATGTTCTGGATTTGATGCGGCAAGCGGTGATTGACTGCATCCCAACTGATTTTCTGAGTTGAATAAAAGGTGTGTGGAGGAAGCAAGAAAGAAATAAAGGGACATCCTCGGGCTGCAGTGATTAACTCCCTGACTACGAAGGCGCCTTTTTCTTATATCTTTACCACCACCAGACAAGTTTGCTGTGTTTAAGGATATCCACTACTGAAGGCAGGATGCTGCGTATTGCCATGCCAGAGTCCGGAAGAGAAAGTCTTGTCCGATCCTTACCGTGTGCATCAGATACTTTGCTATGTGTTGATTTCAGGTTTTGCAGCGCCTCTGTTAGATTAAGTCATCTTTCACCACGAGGCACTCAGGTGCAAGTTAGGCCTATAGCATCTAATGGATTAAACTGCACTTCCTGTCACTTTTCCACACCACCAAATGAAGTAGTGACTCAAGTGCATATTCAAAGTATTTTATAATTAGCTAATTTCCAGCGGGTTTTATTAATACTGTGATCAAGGCATAAGTTACTGCATTCTGGGCATCCTTTCCATTGATACTGATTTTCTGGCTACATTTCTCTTAAGTAAAGAATTTTACTATTATAGCACAGATCTTTCTTTGAGGGGTGGGGGTTGAGGGGTGGGGGTTGAGGGGTGTGGGGCACTGTGATCTTGGGATTGACCTGAGAGTGTCGACCACGAGGTCACACAGTCAGCTGGAGAGGAACCCTTTGACACCTCAATCGTCAAAACCAGGTCATAGCTGAGACATGTAGATCGCCAACAAACGAATGGACAGAGGAAAAATCTCATTCTGGCTCAGCCACCCTGGACATCATGCTTGCGAGCCACTCAAGTAGGAAACGTCCTATCGTCTTCATGCTTGCCATCCCTTCTATATTTCCTTCCACTTTTCTGATCTGTTACTTTCAGTCAAATCTTCGTGCCTTTGATTATACCAGAAATCTGCATTTCCGATCATTTTCTTTCTTCCTTTCACTTTGTTTTATTCTTTCACCCTTCTCACCTCTAATATATTTCCTTCCTTTCATTTCCCTTTTTCTTCCAACTCGTTCTCAATTTATTCCGTTCCTTTTACCAGACACCTGCCTGCTCTTATTAACGATCACTCCCTCTCACCTTTTTCCCCTCGTTTAATGGTTTTCGTTCATGTCATTCTACTTTTATTTCTTTTCCTCATTTCTCGTTTTCTGCCAATTTTCCTCCATTCTTTACCATCCTGTTCTTTGCTCTTTTTGATACACTCTCCATCCACCTTCCTCCTCCCTCGTGTTCCTCTCTCATCCTTACGTCTTTGTTATCTGGTTCATGTTTCTTTCACTCTTTTTAATTAATTAATTTTCATCCTGCTTTTTCTCATATTCTCTCCCTTCCACATTATTTTCGTCCTTTCCAATTCCCTCTCAATGCTTGTATCTCCTCCACATTTCGTCCACGGATTTTTCCATTTTGAGCAATTCATTCTCCAATCCTTTCTCAAGTAAGACATCTGCCTGCTCCTTCTAAAATTCTCTCCCTCTCGCAATCCTCCTCACCCCTTTCTCACCAAGCTTCTTCCCCCACCTCATCATCTCTTCAACAACCGAGCCAAATGGACTCGTTAACACCACAACGAGCAGAGGAGTTGCGATGATGAGGTGAGGAGATCACAGGAATATTATTACAGTCCCACCTGGCACTCCCTATTTTCTTTGTTTATGCGTTTTCTCTACGTTGCCTGTTGTTTCTCACCCCACTTTAATGTGTGATGGAAGAGGTCGAGACCGTGATTATGATGATGATGGTTTCTGTTATATAAAGTTAGTTTTTATTTCTTTGGCTTTATTACTATACAAACAAGGAATGGTTTTATCAACAGGCATGTCTGTTAGGATAAGTGCGCGTCCACACTTGTGCTCAAGCATACAGTATGTTGGCAACACAGTTGGCAACATGTTTGGGAACATGTTTGCAGCAGTATTTGGACAGATGTATGCAAACATGTTTCAGTGCATTTTCGAACACTGGCAGCAGAGGTGATGGGATAAGTGTGTCCATTCGAGGCAGCTGAGGCTTCATCATGATGTTGCCAACATGATCTGGACGCTGCTGCTCCCAACATGTTTACAGCATGTTCGTTACTGTGTTGCTTACATGTTGCCAGCACTTGTTTGAGCACACGTGTGGACGCGCACTGATGTTTGAAGACAGGGTTTTCACAGTTCCATCTCCTTAGACTACATCATCATCTTCGTCATTGTCATCATCATCATCAGCCTATGTAAGATTACCGTAGAATAAATGTCTCTCCCAACATTCTCCACTCTGACTTATTGGACCTTAAACTATTCAGACCGACCTAAACAAATATAGTCTTTCTCCCGCTATCTGTACTTCCACCTACCCTCTCCTTTCACTTCATTTGGATTCGAATCCCTCTGGCGCCGTGGTGTTCATTTAAACCCTTCATCTCTAAAACGTAATTTATGTTTTATTCTTGCTAGTGCAGGATGATTTTATTCACCCATGAGAAGCAATTCTATACTCTTTTTACTCTAACTTGGCCTTGAATTGCCTTCCCTCCATCTTGAACGTTGAGTTGTAACAACAGATTTATATTAGAAAATGGTGCTAATGACATGCAAGTGCTATACCAAGGATGCAGAGCCGTAGTACTGTCTTACATGCCACTAAGCTTTGTCATATGAAGTCACAAAAAGATGAAAACCTAGTCCACGTTAGAGTGAAATGAGCGTTGTAGTGACTGGGTTAATCCTGCTCAGGTAGAGGTGGGTCTGAGAGACCCACCCCCCTGTCCCATTTTCTAGTTCATTAACTCTAAATGCCAGAGAGCCCTGTTCTTCTCAGTAGCTTTCTAACTTTGTGTATCCACGCAAGGGGTGAGGGAGTTACTTCAAGCTCTCTCTTTCCATTTCCACAGTATAAAGATATGTAAGTATAAGTTGCGTATGTGAGACCAACGTCTGCCTGTGGTGTGTATGTGAGATATTTTGTTCTCACTGATTGCAGATATAAATGCAGGGTCTGGCAACCACTCTTCACACCATAAAACTCCATCCTATACCAAGCTCGGGGAACACTCAAGCAACCATTCAGATTTTTTTTTCTTATAGACGGCCAAAATGTATTTACTGTTTTTCCTACAGTTTTTTCAAAATTTTGTTAGAAATATAAAAAGAAAAGAACAGTACATTTTTCACATGTTTGTGTTGCGGAAACATTAAGTATGTTACTCTATTTTCAGTATTGGAATAAAGGATACATAAACATTTTTCCCGAATTTTTATATTTTTGGGTCTAAGAGACCCACGTCTACCTGCCATGCAACACGGACCGGCATCTACCTGACCAGGGTTAATGAAGGCTGCATCTAACCCTCCAGTTCGAAAAGTCTCCCCTACGCAGAATCAAAGCATGTGGCGTTGTCAAGAATAAAATGAAAAAAAAAAAAAAAAACACGTCCTCGGTTTGAAGTGATCAATTATATACCTGATACTCTGGCGGTATATTCTGTTTGGCATAAGTAATTTTTTTAGCACTGCTTCATTAGTGATTAATTAAGAAAATAACTATTATTCCTTTCTCATTTCCATTAATTTTACTCCCAAAGCCTACGGGCAACAGTTCACTTTACTCTCATTAAGGCCAAAAGGTTATATTAATGATAGGATAGCTCCTTAACAGTGACGAAGATGCGAATATTAATCATCCACCCGAGGTAATATAAGTTTTTAGGGAAAATTTAGGGACAAAGATTCTTGGATCCAGAGATATAAGAGACACCTATGAAAAAGATTTTAAAAAATCATACAAAGGAATATTAGAGTTTAACAGGAAAAAATGAGCCATTAAAATAGAAATGGAACGAAGCCGCCTATGCTAACGAGGTTATGGATTCAAGTAAAGTCAAGTGAAGTGACTGATTAATCTCAGTTTGACTCACTTCGTGATTGTATGTAAGTAGGAAACGTGTGTAATCATTAACATGCGGACACACCATGCAATCACACACACACACACACACACACACACACACACACACACACACACACCAGAACAAACCTCACACTTTTCTTCCTCTTCTTCAACCGAATGGGAAAGTGCTATTTGTATTGAGTGATGTATGTCAAAAGCTTGTTGGAATGGCTACATTTGTGTGTTCGAATATAAGATTTTGTATACTCGTCGGTATTATCAGACAGGGTGCAAACATATACAAGCATTTGAAAGGAGACACTGCCAACACCCACTTGGAATGTTCACCACAGGCTGGGTTTAAAACTTAGACATGAGACAGTGATCACAAGTTAGAAACACTGCCACCGACCTACCATGGATCCTCACAAACACCTACTCCATCAACACACAGTTCCCACATTTCTCTCCCTTCTTCATTCCTCACGCACTCGCATCCACTCACACACGTTCAGCCAACCACTACAACTTCCTTTCCTCCCCTTCCCCCTCATTCTCAGGCACTCATATTCACTCTTACACAATCAGCTCCCATCCTCTCTCTCTCTCTCTCTCACACACACACACACACACACACACACACACACACAGGCTTCTGCTACTCTTAATCGTCTCCTCAAGTAACCGATGCATCTAAGCTTTCCGTTAATCCCAATCCACATGAAGTCACTCACGCCCAGACCAAAACATCCCCTTTCCCTCCCCCTCACCAACACACACATTCCTCCTCCTTATTCCTCACCTCTCACGGACTTATGCTCATGCCCACAACCAACCATTATTTTCTTATTTCTCCCTTCAACCCTGACCCACACTCACTCACATAATCACAGCAACTCCCACACGTCGCCCTCCCTCAACCCTGACACACTCGCACACTCTTTTTCACACTTGGCCACCAATTCCTTCATTAACCAACGCACCTAATGCTTCCCTCAGCCTGAAATCACACATTCACATCCACTTGCATCCACATCAGAGCGACTTCCACACCTCCTCCCTCTCCCCGAACTCCTCAGCACTCACACTCACACTCACACCTACCTACAAATACACCCTCTAACACAGTCGTACCACTCTCTTCCCCTTCCCCTTCCTTAACCCTCAGGCGTTCATACTCACGCACTCATACTTACTCGCTCGACCACCAGTTTCTCTCTCTCTCTCTCTCTCTCTCTCTCTCTCTCTCTCTAGCACTAGGAGTCAAGGAAGGGAAGTGCAGCCTCAGTTTGCTTACGTATAGTT
>NC_137033.1:45305760-45368260 GCF_032717465.1 Coenobita brevimanus
AGTCTGGGGAAGGCATAACAATTCAGAATATGACGTAATCTCTCTAAAAGGATTAAATATAACTGCAAAACCCAACAGCTGTGACGAAACCATCATTGCATCATTTAAGAAGATGAAGGGAAGATTTCCATTGTGAATAAACTCTTCTGTGTTTCAAGAGAGCTTACTGAACCTGGCAATATAAACTTGTCTGCCATCCGATAAGGCGCCTGGGGAAAATGCTTGGTCAAAAACTTAAAAGTCCATTCCGAAAATCTAGATTTCCCTGATCTGTCTGTGCTGAAACAAGTTATAAGTTTTACAAGATGAAAGAATGATTATGAATGAGGTTATTTTCCCCTGACTTCAGTCGCCACCTCTCTGAAGCAGATAGGATGCGTCATATACTTCATATTATATGTGTGCTATTTTGTGTGTGTGTGTGTGTGTGTGTGTGTGTGTGTGTGTGTGTGTGTGTGTGTGTGTGTGTGTGTGTGTGTGTGTGTGTGTATGGAGAGAGAGAGAGAGAGAGAGAGAGAGAGAGGTGGAATATGAGGGAGCTGGAGCTGAGAGAGACGGAGGTGTAGAAGAGAGACGGAGGTGTAGAAGAAAGAAGAGGCAGTGTGGGGGACAGAAAGGGGCAACACAAGGGAGAGGTAAAAGGAGAGCCAGAACGAGAGAATGGAGGAAAGATTGGAGAAAAAAACTGAAGAGGAGGTGAAAACTTAAGGGAGCGGTAGGGGGGAAGAGAGAATGGGAGGGTAGGGGAAGAGAAAGGGGACGGGTGAGGAAGGAAAGAGGTAGAAAGGGAAGGGGAAGAGTGGGACGGAATAACTTGGAGAGGAAGAGAAAAGGAGGGGAATGTTGCAAAAAAGCAGGGAGAAGAGAGATGGGAGAAAGAGTGGAGATCACGGAAGATAAAAGAAGAGAAGAGAGGGGGGAAATGAGGAAGGAGAGAGGAAATGGGGAGTAGAGAAAGTTGCATGAAAGAAGAAGAAAACAATAGGGTGTTCAATGATGAATGAGGAGGAAGAGGAGAAGGGAGGGAGGAGGAGGAAGTGGAGGAGAAGAGATTGGAGGACAAGGGAGTGGAGAATGAGGAGACAAGGGAGTGGAGAATGAGGACGGGCAGGGGGAGGAGGAGGAGGAGGAGGAACAGCAAATGGGCGTAGGGAAAGAATAGGGAATAGAAAGAAAATAGAGGGGAAAGGAAAGGAAAGGATGAAAGAGGAGGAAGAGGAAAAAGAACGAAAAAGAAGCGAATTATGTGTTATACTTATGTCTTTATATTACTTGTAAATCTGACAGGATGAGGAAGAATATAAAACATAGAGAACAAGAGAAATGGAGGAGGAAGAGGTGAAAGAAATATCTGATAATAAATATACTGTATAAAACACTATAGTCTACTAAAAGATATATGATGATGGGAAGGGGAGAATATATGTAAGAAGTATGAGTCATGCGAAAAAATAGACAAAAGATGACAGAACTGAAGGAGAAGATGAAGTAAAATGAGCTGATGAAGGGAAAAAACTAAAATGAAGTAAGAAGAGTTGATGAAGGAAAAAATCTAAAAAAGAAACCATGGGAGTACAAAGTGAAGAGGAAAGAAGATAAAAGAAATAAAAGAGGAAAGAGAATGAAGAAAAACGAAAAATATAAGAGTAAAGAAGATAAAGGAAAATTAAAAATAAAATGGCAAAGTTACGAAAAAAATTGGCTGTTTCTAATCCAACCCACATCTGTCTCTTAACCCCCTGCATAGCCCTGGCCAGGTCCATCTCTCTTCCAGTCTCAAAACCATTCCAATCCCACCATCTTCCAATCACGTACTACCTTTCCAGTATCTTTCTCTTCCTCTCCCTCTTTTTCTCTCCTCCTCGTCTTTCTCCACCTCTCTTTCCACACCTCTTCCTCTCTCCTCCATTTTTTTTCTCCTCCACTCCCTCTCCCAGAAAATGCTTTATGAGAGAAAGATAAACGATGTTATTAGCGATAAAAAAAGGAGTAGAGTCAACTTAGATATGACCCAATTTGCGCTGATGCTCGAAAATTTTTGGTAATTATACACCTGTGTGTGTGTGTGTGTGTGTGTGTGTGTGTGTGTGTGTGTGTGTGTGTGTGTGTGTGTGTGTGTGTGTGTGTGTGTAAGCAGTTGTTAATATAAAGGTGGTGCTTAGTCAATGAAACACTCAGTAATTTCATTCTGTCAGCCAGTCAGCCATGGCAGATCACAGTGTCCCTGCAAAAATTTTCCAGTCAGCGAATCTGCAAATTGATGCTGACAAGCAAAGAGTCGGGAGTAGGCTGGTGTCAGTGCCTAAGACACAAGTAATTTAGTCAGTCTAGCATATATGTCAGCCGGTCAATCAGCGCGTTAGTCAGACTGTCAAACACTGTCAGTAACGGCGTCAGTCAGAGAATCATTCAGTAAATAAGTAACTTCGATATTTAGTTATACATTCCTTATGGAGTCAAGCGAGAATTCTGCCATTGAACCACCGATACAACCAGACATCAAGATAGGCGGTGCACCAGTCAAAAATTCTTTCGCTCAGTCACCCAGTCAGTCAGTAAGTCAGAGGGTCTATCGGTCAGCCAGTCAGTCAGTGGGCCTGTCAGTCAGTAAGTCATTCATTTAATTTCCAGTTAGCCAGCAAGTCCGTCATCAAGTCAGTCATTCAACAAATCAGTCTGTCAGTAAGTCAGTAAGTCAAATAACAAGTTAATCTGTGTTAGTAAGTCAGAAAGTCAGCCAACTAATCAATTATTTGGTCAGTCAGTCAATCAACAATTTAGTCAATCCATCAGTCAGAGAAGCAGCAGGTCAGTCAGGAAGTAAATCAGCCAGTTATTCAATAAGTAAATCAGTCACCTAGTCAGCCAATAAGTAAATTAATCAGGCAGTCAGTCATTAAGGGGCTTAGTGAATTAGGTTAGTCGACGGATATGTCAGTCAGATGCCAGCCGACCAACCAGTCAGTCAGTCAGCATGTTTAACATCGAGTCAGTCAGTCAGCATGTCTATCATCGAGTCAGTCAGCATGTCTATCATCGAGTCAGTCAGTCGTCAGTCAGTCAATAGTGTGTTCAACAACTGAGTGAGCGTAGTGGTGAAATAATATTAATGGATCACACAGTCACAACGTTTTCCATGCTAACTGCCTGTCATGGGGAAGAGAGAGAGAGAGGAAGCAGCGAAAATATTCCCAATGTGATTCATCATTTTCTGTTCTTTCATAGGTATTTTCCGCCCCGCCATAATTTCCCCCTCTCAGCGGCACTCACGACCCATTTTCTACATTTTGGAAGATGTGAGTGTACAAAAATCTAACTTTCACATCACAGTTCCCATGGCAGGAATAAAGAACATGTTGGAGTGTTTTATCATTGTCACTGGGGAATTCTCAGGGTCTCTTGCAATGTGATTACCTCGCCAGGGAGGTTATGTTTTACCCCGCGTTTGATTGTCTGTCTGTCTGTGTCTGTCTGTCTGTCTGTTGGCAGGATTACTCAAAAAATTATGAGCGGATTTTGATGAAATGTTGTGGAAGGGTTGGCCATGGGCCAATGAACAAATGATTAAATTTTGTGCCGGATCCAGTTCCGGAATATCGCGCACAATATCTCCAAAAGTTCTCCATGAATTTCAATTAAATTCTGTGGAAAGGTGCACCATCGACCAAATATGAATTGGGTAAATTTAGGGTCGGATCCGGATCCTATATCCACGGATCCGGATCCGGGATTACGGAAAAGGCTGTGAACGGATTATTATGAAATTTTGTTTACGGGTCGGCCATGGGCTGAGGAAGAAATGATTAAATTTGGGGATGGATTTGGATCCGGATCTGGTATATCCTGCACAATATCTCCAAAAGTTGTATATGAATTTCAGTGAAATTTCGTGGAAAGGTGGACCATGGACCAAGAAAGAATTAGTTAAATTTTGGAGCGGATCCGTTTCCGGATTCTATATCCACGGATCCGGATGCGGATCCGGATCCTTTTTAATGGCGATGGCATTGGAGGAGGTCAGCGCTCTGAGTGCTTCCTAGTTTATGTTATATAATAACCCTAGCTGTTCTCTAGTATAATATTTATTGTTCAAGTAAGAGATCAAAGCCAGCTAGCGAGAACACCATCGGACGTGTATCTGAGTGTGTTCACGTACATCGGACACAGTATGAAAGCTGTTTTAGTTCAGAAGCCATTAAAACTACACTGGTTCTGTGTACATCGTTGGAAAAGTTCTGAAAAAATAACGGGTTACTAAAGGGACTTTCCTCATTACTTGCCGGCATATTGCTGGAAAAAAAATCCAGATGCTTCAAAATGAGCACCAAAACTGTGTCATCTCGGATAACATTAAAGCTGCAGTTGACCTACGCATGTCGTTAGGAAGCTCATGTAAAAGTTGTGGATGGTACTTCAGTGACTTCTCAAAATCTGCCATAACATTCTATAAAAAAGTAAAAAAAAAAAAATAATAATGCCCTAAATCGATCAACTAGACTGCGAAAGCTCAGAAATTATTAAACCTACATTGAATTTCCAATCATTGGTCGGAGAGCTTACGGAAAAGCAACAGGAGTTCCTTAGCGGTTTTTCTCAAAATTCGCCACCTTAAACCTGGAAGTCAAAAGCTCCAAATTAAGCAAAGAAACTAGGTTATATCGGAAACTGAT
This sequence comes from Coenobita brevimanus, assembly GCF_032717465.1. Classification (NCBI taxonomy): domain Eukaryota; kingdom Metazoa; phylum Arthropoda; class Malacostraca; order Decapoda; family Coenobitidae; genus Coenobita; species Coenobita brevimanus. The sequence continues at coordinate 45,310,431 of NC_137033.1, forward strand.
AAACCTAAAGAGGACCCAAGCACATCTGTGAAAAACATATGGAAAAGTAATAGATGTACCTTAAGTGACTTGCCTAATTATTCGCTACCATAATGCTGATCAAAAGGCCCTAAAACTCCAAACCGAGCTCCACGACTGGGCTATCTCAGAAATTACTATATACACATCAGACTAACTCATAGCTAAAATAACAACCTTAGCAATCTTGCTCGCTCGATCATGTTTCACTCCTTCAAGTGTGGATGCCAATAACTTCATTTCTCTCTCTCTCTCTCTCTCTGGAGATGTTATTGAACAGATAATGGGATAATCGACTGGAACCCTTATGTGAAGCCTCTTAACAGAATACTGGAAGGATCATATCACGTCTCACTAATCCGCCCTCATACCCACAATGCTGCACCTGCACATATCCGTGTGTGTGTGTGTGTGTGTGTGTGTGTGTGTGTGTGTGTGTGTGTGTGCGCGCGCACACACACACACACACACGGATATGTGCAGGTGCAGCATTGTGGGTATGAGGGCGGATTAGTGAGACGTGATATGATCCTTCCAGTGGAACACGCATGTCCACACATACTACCAGATATACAAATAGCAGAAAAAGTAATACAGGAGGAGTTAAGTAGATTAGACAGAGGAAAAGCAAGTGGTCCTGATGAAATTTCATGTTGGGTATTACGAGAATGTGCAAAGGAGTTATGTAAACCATTATTTTTAATATTCAAGAAATCCTTGAGTCAAGGTAAACTACCTGATATTTGGGAAAAAGCAAATATTGTCCCCTTATTCAAAAAAGGAAATAGACAAAATCCACTCAACTACCGACCAGTATCACTGACCAGTGTTGTATGCAAGGTATTAGAAAAACTTATAAGAAAAGCTTGGGTAAATCATCTAGAAGAACACAGTATGATAACAGAAAGACAGTTTGGTTTCAGAAAAGGAAAATCATGCGTTACTAATCTGTTGGGCTACTATGACAGAGTAACAAACACAATACAGGAAAGGGAAAGATGGGTGGACAGTATCTATTTAGATTTCAAGAAAGCTTTTGACACAGTACCACACCAGAGACTTTTATGGAAACTGTACCATCAAGGAGGAATTCGAGGCAAACTGTTTTGTTGGATGCAAGACTTTCTCATAAAAAGAGAAATGAGGACAGTACTAAGAGGAAACTACTCATCATGGAAAGAAGTGACTAGTGGAGTACCACAGGGTTCAGTGCTGGCACCAATCATGTTTTTAGTGTATATAAATGATATAAACAGTAACACTGGAAATGAGAGCTATCTGAATATGTTTGCAGATGATGCAAAAATACAAAGGAGAATTACTAACACAGTCTCTTGTAAAGAGCTACAAGAAGAATTAAATAAACTTCATGAATGGAGTAGTACATGGCAAATGGAATTCAATGTGGACAAGTGTCATGTAATCAAGTTTGGTAAAAGTGGAAAAAGACCTGATTGGGATTATAAGTTAGGAAATAAAACCCTATACACATCAGAAAGAGAGAAAGACCTAGGTGTGATTATTAATAACAGACTGGTGTGATTATTAATAACAGACTATCTCCGGCTGACCACATCAGCGAGAAGGTACGGAACATGTATACAATGCTTGCAAATATGAGAATAGCATTCACATACATAAATGAAGACATGCTAAGAAGGATAATAACATCATTCATTAGACCAACCCTGGAATATGCATCAGTAGTCTGGAGTCCTCATCTCAAAAAGCACATAGACAAGTTTGAAAAAGTTCAAAGGGCCGCTACAAGATGGATACCAAGCTTAAGGGACCTAAGCTACGAAGAAAGACTAAATAAACTGAATCTACCAACACTACAGGAGAGAAGGAAAAGAGGTGACATGACAATGCTATATAAATGCATATCACGAAAGGAGAAAATAGACATAAATGATTACTTAACATATGGAGAAGCATCAGCAAGAGGACACTGCAAAAAACTGCATAAGAAGAGAGGTGATAAAGACGTAAGGAAATTCAGTTTCCCAAACAGAGCAATTGATCAATGGAATGCACTGTCACGGGGTTTTTATAATATCAGGGTAATTTTGATATAAATGGTTAAATATTATTTAAATTGATAATAATATTCAATAATATTGAAGAGCAGAGACAATGATTGTCTTGCTACATCAAGCAACGATTACTTTACGCTGGCTTAGCACGATTCTCTGAGAACGAGAATTTATAAACTTCCTCAACAGTACACAGCAGAGACTAATTACTCACAATTGCTGAATTACTGTACTGTTAGCCTCTGGAGAAAGTTACATCACCCTTGACAATAAATAATACTAATAATAATAACATCAGGTTCTTGCTGATGCATTAACTCCTGGCACAACGGATATTAAGTTAATACAACAAGACTGGTCTAAGTACCAGTTATGAATAGTAAATGTTTATGCAAGCTAGGAGCTATATGGAAAATAAGCTTAATTATGGAGAAATGAAACAAGATTTTTACTCTACATTAAGCTCAAGAAATAGAACTGTTAAATTTATTAATTACAAAAATAAATTTAACGTTACATTTCAAATCAAATCAATGAGACGCACTCGCTCACTCACACAGAAGCTAAATACTTACGCCTAGGAAAAACACCTTAACTAAACTCTTAAAACTAGGAAATACACGAAGGAAATACTATAGTCGATGAATGCTGCGTATCACCCAGGCTGAACTAGGATGGAAGTACTGAAGAACTGTGGAGTTTGGGTACTAGCTGACCTCACACTGCTAACACAGGACCTCTCTCCGTCGCAGCAACAACTGGACTGAATTCAAATACATTGTATGGGCAGGACGCAAGGCGTGGCTAACGGTTGAGGGAAGCAGAGGCAAACGATAAAGAAACAATTGTATCGCTCAGTAGCGCACTTAGTGACGTGCATTAAATCGGTCACTTTTTGAAAACGGTGACGAATGTTTTGAAAAGTATACCCCGAAATGGAGAGAGAAACGGTTAACTGAGCGATACACAGTGAGTTTTCCACTAATAGTTCGTGGCTTCTCACAAAAGGGAAATGTCGCGAACTGATTCGTGACATTACGCCCTTAGAAAGTTAAATTTTTCCTTATGGGAAAAAATTTGTGGATATATATATATATATATGTACACATCCTAAGTCATTCGCACAAGATTCACACTGTGGTGTGTGTGCTATCCTGCTACAGGAGAAAGTCGCAGTCGCCAGTGAGCGAAAAAACCTCGTATTTACGTTAATAGAAACAAGCTTGAGGGAAAAACTCCGTGACGACTGTGAAAATCCTGTACTCAGGTCAAACTGAGCGAAAGTTCGCTACATTTACATTAACAACTAATTGTTATGTAGTGTTGTGTATGTAATACACGGTGTAGGTGTGACAGTTGTAGTGTAACTGTACCTACGTGTAAAATGACACAGTAATACAAATTTATAGTAAAATAATGATGACGAGGCAGAAGAGAAGGGGCGGCAGCATGCAACAGGAACGGCCAGCTGATCTGCACGGCAATGCTGCACCCACCAGCTACACCTGCGAAAAGAATTAAGGTGGAGCATCAAAACTGTTATTTCTGTCTCTCTCTCTCTCTCTCTGCCTAGCAATCAGTACTTGTCATTATTAACCAGGAAACGTAATTCTTGAATTCACAAATTGCTTAGAACCCTTATAGCTTACTGGTTAACGCTTTCATTATTAACCAGGAAACGTGCCAGTTCTTGAATTCACAAATTGCTTAGAACGGGCAGTTTACTGGTTAACCTAACATTATTAACCAGGAAACGTGCCAGTTCTTGAATTCACAAATTGCTTAGAACGGGCAGTTTACTGGTTAACCTAACTCTACACTTACGAGTAATACAGGAAGCTGAAAATCGCTACGCAATCTCGGGCAGGTCACGTTTTAACACCCACCGTGGGTGTGAACACTCATGTGGGTAATGTGCATTCTCCGGGAATCCTCAGAGAGGCCCACAGCTCGAGACATTCCACAAGGTAATTCATACACAGCCTCGGACTGTCTCTGCAAGGTTCTCAAACTTCCCCCTTAACTTATGGTATACATGTATGTACAAGCCCTGGATATACTGTGTCCTGTAGGGCCAACGAGTGAGACGTCTGGTCTACACTTTTAACTGGGAACCAGGCTGGTCCTTGGATTACTCAAATCGCTTAGGATGCCTATTACGGAACCCAACATACAACAGTTGCTAGTTAGTAAGCAGTTAGTAGGTGAGACATCAGGTCTACACCCACATTACCACTACCCTGTCTCTCAACTGACTCAGAGATTACAGGTGTGGTTTCAAATGGCACAGGAAGGACATGTCCCTGATTTGTGGTGTTACTTTGACACACACTGCAGGAACGGACAAAACTATGTCTCGTCCCATCCCTGGCCAGAAAAAGTCAGCTTGGATACGGCCCTGGGTCTTCCTTTTGCCCATGTGACCTCCTGAGGCTGAACAATGACCCCATTGTAACACTGCTAGGCGGCACTTGGCGGGAACGACAAACTGCAATCGAACCTCGCCCTCGGGTGTTCGTGACTCACGGTAGAGCCGTCCTTGTTTGCGAAGGAACTTGGCTCGACCTCCCCGTGAATACTTAATCACTCGACCCTTTTGTTTGTTCCGCACGGTAGCAAGTGTCGGGTCAGAATGTTGTTCTTGCACAACAAGTTGACTACACATCAGATCTTGCGGCGATTCAATGATCACTGGGATGACACAGTCTGGAGCCTCAGTCATGGCTCGTGTTACCGCAGCAGCCGAAGTCTGAGTAGCGTCATCAGAGCAACTATCCTTGACTCCATTAATATTGCCTACTATAAAGTCAAATAGAGGCTCTGGCATGACAACCGCAAGTGTCGTACCAGTATAAAATGGAGATGCCACCTGGATACATGCCTCAGGGAACAATCTCACTGATCCATCAATAAGCTTTGCATGGATCTGTCGACCTGTATACTGCTCAGGCCGAACTAAACTCTGCTTAACAGAGCACAGGAATGCCTCCCACAAACCCTGGCTGTACAAGGAAGGTACTGTCACCTGTGGGAGGGCCTGTGGAGGATGCAGCTAGCCACTCATGAGGCTGCTGAATTGATGTGGCAAACATTGTGCCTTGAGGGTTATATTGGGAAGATGGAACATTGGCCATCTGTGGAGGGGGGTTCACTGTCACTGTGGGACTAGTGAACTGTGGGGAAGTACCCACACTGGTAGGGACGTGACCACCGTACTGCTGCTGAGGAATGAAGGCTGCATTCGCTTCCTGCCTCTTTTGAGCTGGTGGTGAAAAAGTTTGTCCCGTCGGTCGGTTGCGTGGCTGATACTACTGCTTGTTAGGGTACTTGTTGTACCGCTTCCAGGCAGGCTGCTGTGTATTTTGCCCCTGGTCCTTCCACTGCGGTTTTGGACCTTGGCCATTATTCTGAGAATGGTCTTGTTGCTGGGGTTCAGTCTGAGACGGCTTCCCAGACTTGGCAGTATCTTTTCTGCTCCAGGTGTTTTGCTTACGAGCTTGATACCCGTATGCAGTAAAGAATGCGTCAGCCTTCTCTACCATTTGGCTGGCATCTTTCACCTGGCAGATCTTAAGCTGTGCTATGAGCTCAGCAGGCCATGACCTCTCTAGCTGTGTACGCAGCATAAGGTCAAATATCCCCTCACGCGTGGAAGGAGTTTCATCTTTCTCCATCCACTCACCTAGGTAAGCAGTGAGACGGTCGAGGAACTGAACAGCTGTCTCCTTGTCTTGGAGACGAGCTCGCATGAACTGAGCTTTGGCGTCGTCTACTGTGAGGCCATACGCCTTAATGAGTGCAGCTTTCATCACTTCATACGTGAGATTGTCTCCACGAATTCTGTGGAGAATATCGAGGGCAGGGCCCTCAAACAGACTAAGAAACTGAAGCCGCTTAGCTGCATCATCGAGCTGGTAAAGCTGAGCCATGTCTTCAAATCGAGCTATGTATGGCTCGATTCGCTCGCCATCTTTGTATGGGGGAAGCTTGATGTGTGGGGTCGCCATAACATGTGCAGGGAGAGCACTCGTGGAGCTTGAACCAACTGCACCAGATGTGTCTGAACCCAAGGAATCTCGCTTGAGCTTCAGCACTTCAAGTTCATGTCTCTCGCGTGCTTCTCGCTCGGCACGTTCGTGTTCTCGTTCTCTGTCTCGTTGTTGTAACTCGTATTGACGTTCTCTCTCTCGTTCCTCACGCTGTTCTCGCTCATGTTCTAAGTCGAGTTCGCGCTGTTTTCGCTCGTACTCGCGCTCCTTTTCAGGCTGCTCTTGTTCATATGCACGCTCTCTTTCACGTTGTTCGCGCTGTTCTCGCTCGTATTCGCGCTGAATCTTACGCTCTTCACGGGCATCATTCTCGCGCTGCTGTTCCTGATTATGCCGTGAGAGTATATACTCTTTAATTTCGGTTGGGTCCGAAAGACCCATATCTTTGGCTTCCTGTAAAAATACAGTAGTAGCCATGTCGCTAACTCAATCTAAATAACTAGCGACTCAGTACTGATTGCTGCTTCGCAAACGAATGCTAATAAACACAAGTAAAGAGTACAGACACAAGCTAGTGGTGACCAGTCTTATCCAGTTAACTGGCAAAGAATAAATCAAAAATGTAAATGACTGGGAAGACTCAATAATAAACACAATGGGTACGCCGACTTCCCAGGAGCGAATAAAATCGTCTGGCGTTACCAAGAATAAACTAGAGTTAAGTACTCTATTGATTAATAAAGCAAAATTCACTTGCTAAATTAACGGTAACCACCAGTAAACTTGTGCCTATAAACTTTAATGATAAATACCTAAATATGAATGAGTGAGCACTATCTCGTGAATAGCTTTAGAGCTAGGAGTTAATATCCTGGAATGAGGTCGCCAATTGTCACGGGGTTTTTATAATATCAGGGTAATTTTGATATAAATGGTTAAATATTATTTAAATTGATAATAATATTCAATAATATTGAAGAGCAGAGACAATGATTGTCTTGCTACATCAAGCAACGATTACTTTACGCTGGCTTAGCACGATTCTCTGAGAACGAGAATTTATAAACTTCCTCAACAGTACACAGCAGAGACTAATTACTCACAATTGCTGAATTACTGTACTGTTAGCCTCTGGAGAAAGTTACATCACCCTTGACAATAAATAATACTAATAATAATAACATCAGGTTCTTGCTGATGCATTAACTCCTGGCACAACGGATATTAAGTTAATACAACAAGACTGGTCTAAGTACCAGTTATGAATAGTAAATGTTTATGCAAGCTAGGAGCTATATGGAAAATAAGCTTAATTATGGAGAAATGAAACAAGATTTTTACTCTACATTAAGCTCAAGAAATAGAACTGTTAAATTTATTAATTACAAAAATAAATTTAACGTTACATTTCAAATCAAATCAATGAGACGCACTCGCTCACTCACACAGAAGCTAAATACTTACGCCTAGGAAAAACACCTTAACTAAACTCTTAAAACTAGGAAATACACGAAGGAAATACTATAGTCGATGAATGCTGCGTATCACCCAGGCTGAACTAGGATGGAAGTACTGAAGAACTGTGGAGTTTGGGTACTAGCTGACCTCACACTGCTAACACAGGACCTCTCTCCGTCGCAGCAACAACTGGACTGAATTCAAATACATTGTATGGGCAGGACGCAAGGCGTGGCTAACGGTTGAGGGAAGCAGAGGCAAACGATAAAGAAACAATTGTATCGCTCAGTAGCGCACTTAGTGACGTGCATTAAATCGGTCACTTTTTGAAAACGGTGACGAATGTTTTGAAAAGTATACCCCGAAATGGAGAGAGAAACGGTTAACTGAGCGATACACAGTGAGTTTTCCACTAATAGTTCGTGGCTTCTCACAAAAGGGAAATGTCGCGAACTGATTCGTGACATGCACTACCGAATGAAATAGTGTGTGCCAAAACAATTCACAAATTTAAGGATATGTACGATAAATATGGTTTAAGACACGGGACAGTACGAGCTTGACTCATTCCTGTAAAGATACAATTAGGTAAGAACAATTAGGTAAGAACACACACACACACACACGGGCGTGCTCGCACTCGTGCAGGGCGGGTTGCTATGCGCTGTCTAGATTCATTTGGATTAAAACAGCTTCTTCTCCGTCTTGAATGTTGTGATGGGACAAGGTATTAACACTTGCATATTACGTTAATCACGAAATAAAACTCTTGCAAAATACAGCCATATTATTTTCATGTTTTGCCATTGGACTATGGAAAATCTGCCGCAAAAAGGATGATAATCTTAGTCCGGTTATGACGGATGGACAATAGCCAGATTCACTCACGATAATTTCCCTGTAGCAAGTATTAATTGCTTTCGTAAGGATAAGGGACATGGATAGATTCTGCACTCTTCTTTGCGTCCTTCCTGCGAACACAAATACAGGTCAAGACAGGAACTGGTTGTACATTTGTTTATGAAACAGAGTATTATACATGTCTTATTAAAATCTAGAAATGATACGAATATATTATTGAAGACGTGGGTCATGTCTCCTCTTCGTGTTCCAGTAATTTTTCCCCTAAAGAACTTAACGCAATGAACGAGGAACCTCCCCGGCTTGAGCGTCGAACAGCTTCTTTACGCGAAGAGGTAATTTAATACTAACGCCTCCAGTCTCTCAGTCTTTCGTTTTTTGGTCTTTCGTCTGTTAGTCAGTCAGTTATGCTGTCTGTCTGTCTGGATATTCAATCTCTCCTCTCTAATCTCACAGTCTCGTATCGCGATTCTGATGTCACAATCTCGTATCTCGTCTCTGATCTCAGTCTCTTATATCTTGTCTAACCATGCAATCTCTAGTCTCAGGGGTCTGATTTTCTGATCTCACAACATCAAACTCATGTCGCATTTTGTACTCTCACATTGTGGCCACACAATTTCAGACAGATTTACACAATTTCGTACGACACCATCCAAGTCAATCACTCCTCGGGGATGGTGTCAAATCTGCCGCCAGACTCATTAATTTTCATACATAACGAAAGGATGTGACACCATAACCCTGTTAACCTATCCATCCCGTCTGAATCGTGCCATAAGTTTGGGGACTGCCGCCATGGACATATTTAATACTCGGTAAATATTAATTGTACCATTTTTCTCTTACTGAAATGATGTATTGGCATTACAGAAAGTAACCCGGAATATTTATTTTAAAAATAATTCAGACTGGATATAAAAATGCTGATACATAGCTCAGTTGGTAGAGAGTTGGCCTGCAGTCCTAACGGACCCGGGTTCAAATCCCGCTGGGTACAGGGAACAGTTTAAGGATTTGAATTCAGTAAAAGCAGACTTTACTCATTTACCAGAAGACCTGCCGACATGTCGTAAAAATACCCCCGCTAATACCAATACACCAGTCCTGTATGAGACAGCCCTAGCATGTATTCAGTATGGACTGTGGGTGTTAGCGCCGAAGTGGTGACATGTAGAGGTGTACGGTACGTATGAGGACCACTGGGCCTTGAAAGCAGGCTGTGAAGCCTATGCTCAGAGTCGATCACATAAAAACATATATATATATATATATATATATATATATATATATATATATATATATATATATATATATTGTTACGGAACAGAGAAAGATAACGTACACTTTAAGTGAGAATGCTAAGAGTCACTACTGTCCCGTAAAGTTCCAGGTTCAAAACAAAAGAGTTAGGTAAAATTACAAGTTAAAGTTTAATGCACAAACTAACAACAAAACATTCAGAACTCATAAGGATAATGTAATGGCAAAAACAGGTTAAATATATGGTTAACTGCAATAGCCTCTATTAACACGAAATTAGCAAGAGTAAATTTATCTAAGTCAGCCCTGATAAAATGAGATACCAGATAATACTCAGTGAATGCCAGATAAATAATTACAGATACAAACTATTATCAAAAATGACTGACATAAAGAACCCCACACGAATTACAAAAACTGCACTAGGCCTACAAATTAAACTTATGCTATACAGTACAAGAAAAAATACAACAACAGTTATACTCAAATTACACACAGCTGCTAGATGGTTGGAGACTTCTTGAGCACTCACAATAATAATATCTGTACAGGGGAGGACAGAGATGTGAACAAAATGAGGAGCAGATCTAAGTGGCAATGATGCAGAGACTGAGCTCATTATATAGAGGCCGGCAGAGCCTGACACAACTTGTAAGAGGGACGCGCAAATGAAGCGATGGGGACAAACGATCGACAATCCCGCACTGAATAACAGAAAGGACGACTTACTCTACTATAACGGTAGAAGGGGGGGACTGAGGCAGAACACGCTCGTGATCAAACATGCAGCATACTGTGCGTTAAAATTACACAAAGGATGATGAAATCATAGGCTATGTAACACCTCCCCACAAAGAAAAAGAAATTTACGAAGGAAATTTCTTATTACTCTAAAACAATCTGTCTAAAGTCTAGATAAGCAATCTGCAATAACATTTTCTTTCCCCTTGACATGTTGTATGTCTAATGAATACTCCTGAAGAAGTAGACTCCATCTTGTCAATCTCTGATTTTTATCTTTAAACTTACTAAGGAATTTCAGTGGGTTGTGATCGGTATAAATGACTATGGGGTCAAAACCAGAACACAAATAAAATGAAAAATGCTGTAAACCCAAAATCAAGGCCAAAAGCTCTTTCTCAATAGTTGAGTAGTTCTTTTGAGGTGGAGTGAACTTCTTACTGTAATAAGATACAGGATGTTCAATACCCTGATCATCCTCTTGCAGCAAAACAGCCCCAGCTCCTGTATCACTTGCATCAACAGTCATCTTAAAAGGCTTAGCAAAATTTGGAGTAGCGAGCACTGGCTGGCTTAATAGAATAGCTTTAAGTTTGTTGAAAGAGGATTCACAGTTATCGGTCCAGACAAATTTAACTCCCTTTTTCAGTAGGTCTGTAAGTGGTGATACAAGAATAGAAAAGTTAAGAACAAATATCCTGTAATAACCTACCATTCCCAAAAATCTTTGTAGCTCTTTCCTACTTTTAGGTCTGGGAAGATCACTTATAACCTGAACCTTAGCTCCTGGTGGTGCAACATGTCCATCACCAATTACATACCCAAGGTACTGAACTTTAGCTTGACCAAACTCACACTTTGATAAATTAGCTACAAGATTAGCATGAACTAAACGGTCAAGAAATTTACTGACATGGCATAGGTGATCTTTCCAGTTGTCACTGAAGATTAATACATCATCAATATAAACAACACACCCTGCCAAACCCTCTGTTACAACATTCATGAGCTTCTGAAATGTGGCTGGTGCATTCTTCATACCATACGGCATTACTGAACATGCAAAAGCCTTTCCTAGTGTTACAAAACATGAGATCTCCCTAGCACGTTCAGTCATAGGTACTTGCCAGTATCCCTTTAACAAATCAAACTTACTTATGTACCTAGCCTTTCCGATCTTGTCTATGCAATCTTCCACACGAGGGAGAGGGTAAGTGTCTGTTTTAGTTATCTGATTAACACGTCTGTAGTCGATGCAAAGCCTCTGTGACCCACCTGGCTTAGGGACCAGAGTGACAGGAGAACTCCACTCGCTCTGACAGGGCTCAATCATCTTGTGGTCCAACAGGTAGCCAAGCTCCTTCTGGATGAGAGGAACTTTCACTGGGTTCACACGGTAAGGAGGCAATTTAATTGGCTTTGCGTCTCCAACATCGACATCATGCATCAACACAGTGGTTCTTCCTGGAGTAGCACGGAACACTTGCGGGTACTCCTGCAGTAATGCCGAAAACTCCTGCCTTTCCTTGGGTGGTAGATGAGAAAGCTTAGTCTGGAGATCATTCATGATATCGGGATTCTTCCCCAAACTATCACTCAGGCTCATACTGCATGGGAGAACTTCACTTGTAGACTCGGGTGGAACAGCTACAGTGCAGACTGGATTATTTTCGTCCCGCTTGTGATATAACTTTAGCATGTTGATGTGACATAGTTGCTTGCTCTTTCTACGATCTGGCGTGGCGATGACATAGTTGACATCACTGAGTTTCTTCTCCACGAAATAAGGGCCACTAAACTTGGCTTGAAGAGGTTGCCCATGAACTGGTAGCAGAATCAAAACCTGATCTCCTGGCTGAAAGTGGCGTAACCTGGACTTCTTGTCATACCAAGTCTTCATCTTCTCCTGAGCAGCTCCTAAATTCTCTCTCGCCAGCTGTAAAGCAGTGGACAGCCGTTCTTTGAAATTCATCACATACTCCAGCAGGTTGACGTCATCTTCCTCCGACAGCCAGCATTCCTTGAGTAGCTTAAGGGGTCCTCTTACTTCATGGCCAAACAGTAGTTCAAAAGGTGAGAAGCCCAGAGATTCATTTGGAGATTCTCTTGCAGCAAACACAACGAATGGAAGACCTTTATCCCAGTCTTTCTGATGTTCCAAACAGTATTTCTTGAGCATCGATTTGAGTGTTTGATGATATCTCTCCAACGCTCCTTGGGTCTGGGGATGGTAAGCTGAAGACGTGAGCTGGGTGATGCCCAACTCTTTCAGAGACTGCTTGAAAACGTTTGACATGAAATTACTTCCCCGGTCTGACTGTACCTCCTTAGGCAGACCAAACTTTGTGAAGAACCCCAGCATTTCCTTAACCACGTTCTTTGCTGAGATGTTTCTAAGTGGAATGGCTTCAGGATAACGAGTAGCCATGTCAATCATGGTCAACACATAAGAAAATCCTGAAGAAGTCTTAGGAAGAGGGCCCACAATATCCACCAACACACGGGTGAAAGGCGCCTCAAAAGGAGGAATGGGAACTAGAGGTGCAACCTTTTCGGTCTGATTACACTTCCCCACAACTTGACAGGTGTGACAAGACTTACAATACCAGGAAACATCCCTGAAGATACCTGGCCAGTAGAAGTGTTTCAAAATGCGTGCCACAGTCTTCCTCACTCCAAGGTGTCCTGCCAAACTGGAATCATGAGCCACTCTAATGATATCCTGCCTACAAACACGAGGGATGACAACTTGATGTACAACCTCCCATTCACAGTCGGCTGATGCTGTTGGGGGTCTCCACTTCCTCATAAGTACTCCTGACTTTACATAATAACAAGTAGAAGCACCGGCTGACTCTTCTTCACTGTAAGCAGAGTTAGCTAGACCTTTCAACTCAGGGTCAGCAACCTGCAACTCAACCAACTCTTGACGAGACAAATTATCAACACTACGGGGCACTGCCTCATCTGGTGAGTGGTCCAAATTAGCAAGAAAAGTGTCAGCTAGGATAACATCATCATCATCATTATCCTCTAAATCACCAGTAACTTTAGACTTAGCCCTAGTGACAGCACATGCAGGGAACACATCAGGGACATCACAATCCTGGGACGCAGCCACTGGCTCACTAGACAACTGAGGAGCTGGACACACTTGACTTCCACCAATATCATTTCCAAGTAAGAAAGTTACACCTGACATTGGGAGTGTCTCAACCAACCCAACCATAACAGACCCATTAACAAAACCAGACTCTAAATTCACTCTGCACAGAGGAACAGAGAAGTAATTATTCCCTACACCTTGTAAGATTACAGTTTCATCAGAGGAATTAACATTAGAGCCTAGAACACTGGTCAGCATAAGGGATTGGCAAGCACCTGTATCACGATATATTTGAACTGATTTCCTGTCATTACTGTCCAGAGGACTGACAAAACCATCAGACAGGAAATTAGCACATGAACTCTTGAGAGTGTCACCCACGTTACTGCTCAAAAGAGGAGCTCCATCATGAGAATTTAAGTTACCCCTCAAAGCAGGTTCAGTTAACTCAGTTAAAGAATTCTGGGAACTCTCAAGAGTGGACACTAGACCAATTGACTGAATATTTAAAGACTCCTTTTTGTTCACATCACGCTGTCTCCTGAAACATCTCTCCGTAGTATGACCAAGCTTACTACAATAAGTACATTTACTTTTCTGAAATCTAGAGGTGAAGCTGGTATTTACTTCCTGAGAAACATCATCCTTATTCTCTTTCCTGTTACCTGTACTCTGAGTAGAGGCAACGTACTTACTCTCAGCTTTCCCTTTTTCTCTAGAATATCTCTTGTGAGTGAGAACATACTCATCAGCTAAAACTGCAGCATCAGACAAATTATCTATTCTTTTCTCATCAAGATATAGGCTTACATCTTTATAAATACACCTCTTGAAGTCCTCCAGCAAAATCATCTGCTTAAATTTACCAAAATCAGAATCCACATTCTTAGAATTTAACCACTGCTCTAACAAATCTTCTTTGATTTTTGCATACTCAACATGGGATTGCTTATCTTGCTTGTAAGTTGTCCTAAATTTTACTCTATAGGCTTCAGGAACAAGCTCATAGGCCTTAAGAATCAAGCTCTTAACTACATCATAATTATCAGACTGATCCTGAGGCAAAGATGCATAAGTTACTTGAGCTTTACCGGTGAGAACAGTTTGAAGGAGTACTGGCCAATACTCCTTAGGCCAATTAAAACCTGTAGCTACCCTCTCAAACAACTGAAAATACTTTGTTAAATCAGATTCATTAAAAGGAGGGACAAGTTTAACATTTTTAGCCACATCAAAATCATCAGAGCAAGATGATCCAGTTCCACCTTGTTTCATGCGATACTCATGGTCTGCCTGAATCCTAGCAAGTTCAACTTGTGCCTGTATCTGTGCCTCCTGAATCCGAGCCTGAGATTCCGCCTCCTTAGCCTGAGACTCAGCCTGCTTAGCATTTGCCTGAAATTCAGCTTCCTTCACACGAGACTCCTGCAGAGCTAGCTGTAACTTAGCTAATTCAATCTGCGTTTGCTCATTTGGAGGAGTTACATTGAACAAGCTTTCATTAATCATGGCAACAATCTGATCTTTAGACTGATGAGAACGAACAACAAATCCCAATTGTTGAGCAACAATCTTAAGTTCATTCTTTGTTCTGTTTTCTATGTCACACACTGTTTGCACATTTGACAAAAAATCCCTGGCTTCATCAAGTGTAGAAATAGTAGCCATCATGAATATATCACAGTCACAAAATATCAAACAATATCCTTATGATAATATCCTGAATATCCTGATATGAGGTCGCCAAATTTATGTTACGGAACAGAGAAAGATAACGTACACTTTAAGTGAGAATGCTAAGAGTCATTACTGTCCCGTAAAGTTCCAGGTTCAAAACAAAAGAGTTAGGTAAAATTACAAGTTAAAGTTTAATGCACAAACTAACAACAAAACATTCAGAACTCATAAGGATAATGTAATGGCAAAAACAGGTTAAATATATGGTTAACTGCAATAGCCTCTATTAACACGAAATTAGCAAGAGTAAATTTATCTAAGTCAGCCCTGATAAAATGAGATACCAGATAATACTCAGTGAATGCCAGATAAATAATTACAGATACAAACTATTATCAAAAATGACTGACATAAAGAACCCCACACGAATTACAAAAACTGCACTAGGCCTACAAATTAAACTTATGCTATACAGTACAAGAAAAAATACAACAACAGTTATACTCAAATTACACACAGCTGCTAGATGGTTGGAGACTTCTTGAGCACTCACAATAATAATATCTGTACAGGGGAGGACAGAGATGTGAA
Source organism: Coenobita brevimanus (assembly GCF_032717465.1). NCBI lineage: Eukaryota > Metazoa > Arthropoda > Malacostraca > Decapoda > Coenobitidae > Coenobita > Coenobita brevimanus. Next base: position 45,326,171 of record NC_137033.1, read on the forward strand.
CAAAATGAGGAGCAGATCTAAGTGGCAATGATGCAGAGACTGAGCTCATTATATAGAGGCCGGCAGAGCCTGACACAACTTGTAAGAGGGACGCGCAAATGAAGCGATGGGGACAAACGATCGACAATCCCGCACTGAATAACAGAAAGGACGACTTACTCTACTATAACGGTAGAAGGGGGGGACTGAGGCAGAACACGCTCGTGATCAAACATGCAGCATACTGTGCGTTAAAATTACACAAAGGATGATGAAATCATAGGCTATGTAACAATATATATATATATATATATATATATATATATATATATATATATATATATATATATATATATATATATATATATATATATATATATATCACCCCGCGGCAACACTTTCAAGACTGCATTAACACGCAGATTTTACAAATAGATTACTTCGCTTGTTTTTAAACATATTTTGAGAGCAACTTTCATTACTTTTGATTTCTATATAGGGTAATAATGTTGAGATTATCCACAGACGGCCTGTCGTTTTGTAAATATGCAATTATAGGAGCGTGACTGGTGGTCTTAGGCACGAACAGGCAAAGAGTGTTGTTCTCGGGACTCTTGGCATTCAGTGGAGGCTTGGATCAGTTAATATAAAGTCGTATTGTCCTGTCTATCTATCTAAAGACAGACGCCTTACTTCAGTAAGAGGTGATCACAAACAAATAGCCTCCATGTCGCCCTGTCCCCTGCCATTTCGCTGCCCTACCCCCAGCTCTCTCATATACTCCATCTCATCCTCGGTCTCCCTCTCCCACTCCCCCTCCACCTATCTCACATACACTCTCGTCGTTAGTTTCTCACTCTCCATCCTCTCCACATGGCCAAACCACCTCAGTGAATTTCTTCTACAGCATTTTATCACGTCCACATCCACACCACAAAGCTCCTTCTCTTCCACATTTGTCAGTCTGCCTCTCCATGCAACGCTACATGCTCCTCTCATGACTCATTTCTACTGCTCTCACTCTTGACTAATGCCCTTCTAACAAGGTCCAGGCTTTGCTTCCATATGTTACAGTTGGTATCACAGTACTGTCATGCAGCGATTTTTTTTTACCTCCACGCTCACTTCCTTATTTCTTATCACTGCTTTCAAAGAACCAGCAACCTCTCTTCCTTGTTGTACCCTTTCAAGCGCTTCATCTTTGTTACTATATTTTACTCACACCCTTTTTCTCCTTCCCCTTCTCTGCTCACCACCCTTTCCTCCGTTTCGCCATCTCTGTTTCTATATCTTACTAACACCCGGTTTCCTCTCCTTCCTACTCTTCTCTCACCACCCTCGCTTCCCTCTCACCATTATCTTCCTTTCACCGTTTGTCTTCTCCCTACTCTCCCCTCACCACCTTCCCTTCAGTCTACCCACCTCTCTGTCTCTATACTCTCTTCCTCTCACCCTGTTTCTCTCCTCCCTGCTTTCCCCACATCACTCTTCCTTCTGTCTCTCCGCCTATCCCCTTGGGTCACAGTTTTCCCCTCGGTGGTAATGGGGACAGGGAACGGGGCTTCGCATTTACATTTCACTACAAATGACTCTCGGCTCCACTGACAGGAAACGGGATAGACTTTTTCATATGGATATTTTTGCGTACGAGGGAAAACAAAACTTTTACCCCTGAAAGGTGACCGTGTGTGAGAATGTTAGAGCAGCCGTCACATTAACTCTAAATCAATGTACAATATACACATACTCAAGCCTTTAAGATATCTTCATTCCGGTGACTATTGTTGTTATGCTCTTGCTAACTGTAGACGATTTTACTTAAGTCTGCAAAAATCTCTCTCATACTAGAAGGATTATCGAAGGCTATATATATCGAACCCCTGCATTCCAAAAGTCTCTCTTAAAGAGAATTTAAGCGTCCGAAAGCAGCCAGAATTTAATGGAAAACACTTCACCCGATTGAAGGGGTTAACGCCAGAAGCCTTAATTACCTGCCAATCCCTTGAAAACGGTGACCTATATTTTAGTTTATTTTTGTTACCAACAGCCGATAATGTTCAGCTCAGGAAAATCCCGTTGATGTACAGAGGTTAATGAAGTAAAACTTTCTCACTGACTCTTCTTGCTGCTTCTAGCATTTTACTTAAAGCATCTCTTGCAACTTCACTTCTCCCTCTTTCTACCCCTCTATCCACTTGTATCGCTCTAGTACTGTTTCTTCAAATAGCAAGTCTGAAATGATTCGTCATACCCTTGCCTCTTACTTCACTCTTAATGATTCCAGTGTAATTCCTCCATCTCCCTTTGATATTTTCAAGAATATAATTAGAAATTCTTTAGAAGATGTACTGTCTGCCATTTCAGGCTTCAGTACTAAGAAGGCATGAAATCCTGATGAGGTCCCTCCTGCTGTTTTCAAGAACTCTGCGTCCGTACTAAAACTGTTCAAGTAATTTCTTCTGCCGTGGCCTAACAGCGTCTTCCCTTCTAGCTGGAATCTAGCTCCTTTCAGCCTGTCTTTAAGAAGGGTGGCCATTTCCAGTCATCTGCTACTTGCTTAACTGCTTTAATCTCTTGTTTTTCCCTGATCTTTGAGTCTGTTCCTACACTTGCCATCTCAACAGATTTTAATTCTCTAATACAAATCTTAATTTTTCAGACTGCCCTCGCGTGGTCACTGTTCCTCTGTGCCTTCATCTCTAACATCCTGTCTGGTCGCTCTATAGCCACTGTTGTAGACATCCATCGTTCTTTGACGTTTATCAGTAGTGGTGCTTCTCAGTGTTCTGTCCCTTCACCAACTCTCTACCTCCTATTCATTAATGATCTGAGCTGCACATTTAGCCTCATCCACTCACACGCTGATGGCTTCACCTTTCACTTTTCCACCAATTTCTCACAACGTCCATCACAGCAGTTACTTAGATACGATTACGACACATCTAGTATCTGCCTCTGTTATTATTTCTAATACAGTTAAAGAATATCCTGTTTTTAATGCGCTAAAAAATCAGTTCCTCCATGCTTCCATCCACAAAAATTTCCTCTCGAATACTCAATATTCAGCAGTTCCCTACTCAGTCTTTTGCAAGATTTTGATACCAAAGGGATATCTCTCCCTTTCGTTTCCGAAAGGGTAGGTAAGCTAAATAGGCTTCATTTTTTACTTTACCCCTATGCTGATGCTGACTCTGTAATGGCCTTATTTGACTCTGTGTGCAGTATTGATCCCATGTGTGGAAGACCTCACCATATACAGCTTCTGTAAACAGCGTGCAAAGCAGTGCTTTTCATCTACATCAACTCCGTTCCTCTTCCTGGCTCTTTTGAACTGTCTGTTTGTGTGCCCTCCCGATTACGGCGTGCGTGCAGCACTTGCTAATGAACACAGGTTTATTGGTTTTCTGCCTAGCTCTCTAATGTACGCGTTAACAGATATTCTGTCTTTCATGTGGACAAGTGATGTACTCTGGAATTGCTCTTCTCAGTCTGTTATTCCTTGTGCCAACTATCTTTACTCTTTTAATCGAAAATTTTCAAGGCAATTTTAATTAACTGGATCGTGGTTTTGGCTTGCTTTTTTAAACTGTTCCTGGAAAGAGCAACTTTTTCCTCATTTCCAGTTCTTTAGTCTTTTCATTTATAAAATCAGACTTATCAAACGATTCAATTCACCTATGAATGAGACCTAGGAGCATAAGATTGTTAATAATGTCAACATTAATCTTCCAGTGATCGGGTCATCTACACTAATGTATTCTAGCTAACACCAGGTGATTTTCTTTAGCTAAGCGTGAGGCATGCGAGTTTGAGAATGTTGTAAATAACTAAGAATATGAATTGGAACGTACTGCCAAGGATAACCAAACTTCTACCCTTGAGAGGCGACTGTATATTCTCTTAACACTATGACTCAGCTTAAACTTTAATTACATACTACCCTTAATGGGAAAAGTTGGTTGTTTGGAGCTTTATCCCTCCCTCTCACTGGCCCCCAAGAGGAAGTTGGTCTATCTAGCTATCTATTGCCAGACTCCTTGTGGGTGGCCACAAACAAATCGCCTCCACGTCGCCCTGTCCCCCACCATTTCACTGCCCTGCTCCCAACTCACAACCCCCCTTTCTCATATACCTCTCCACTCCACCCCTCCATCTCATCCTCGGCCTCCCCCTCCCTCTCCCCCCCTCCACCTCACTCACATACACTCTCCTCGTCAGTCTCTCACCCTCCATCCTCTCCACATGGCCAAACCACCTCAGTGTGTTGCTCCTAACGCTTCCTATCACATCCACACCACAACGTTCCTTTATATCCTCATTTGTCAGCCTGTCTCTCCATGTGACTCCACAGGCTCCTCTTAAATAACTCATTTCCACTGCTCTCACTCTTGACTTGTGTCCTTCCAACAACGTCTAAGCTTCACTTCCATACGTTAGAGTTGGTATCACAATACTGTCACGTAGTAACTTTTTTACTTCCATGCTCACTTCCCTGTTTCTTATCACTGCTTTCAAGGAACCAGCAACCTTTTTTCCTTGTTGTACCCTTTCAAGCACTTCACCCTCCAAACTTCCATCCTTACTCATCACACTCCCCAAGTATTTAACGCACTCACATTTTCCATTTCCTCACCATCCAACCTCACAGTACATTCACTGACGTCACCTCTCTCAATGACCATCAAGTTGGTAATGTCAGTTATTAATTTTCGAGTCTGTGCATCTCTCACCCAGACACAACCATAAATTCTCCCCGTCTGGTGATCCGAGTGTGCAATGATGCAATAACTAAGCAACATTATGTGCAAACACTTGATGTAGGTAATCCAGAGTAATTGCACTTGCCTGTTAATAATACAGTGCCGTGCCATTAAGCCAGCCACCACAATGATCAGTTATACATTTTAGTTTCTATTATGCCAGACAATTTTATTCAGCTGAGATGAGTCCTTTTCTAACTAGAGGAGCTGGATACAGCCTTCATTAACTCCTTCACTACAGGTCACTACAGGGGTGTGGAGTTTAAGCCTCATAAAACAGTCTGACGTCCGCTGAAACATAATGAGAAACAAGGCGGTAGGCGACGATGACTGGCTCTAAGCGGACCAAGCTTTGGCCCATCCGAGGTACAAATTATAGGTGGCACTGTCAGCGACCGGAAGTGAGTTTCGACACTAAAAGTCATTTCTCTATGGAGGTACTCCAGTGCAACATTCCACCCAAGAAGCATGGGCCTGGCTTATCAATCTTTGAAGCCTTAGCATTTCGTGTGAGCAAGGTCGTAATTTTAGTGCTTTTCGTTTTTTCTGCACTTCATGACCTTTGACCCCTGACCTGGCAGATATAAGTCAAGCATGTACGAAGCACACTTCTAGTACTCATTAATGACTATAAGCATGTATAGTTCCCGATAACATCCAGCCACTGTGGAGCTAGAGAAATTGAAATTCGCAGAATTGTGCACCAGAGGTACAGTTTCTAGGTTGCGCTGCCAGCGACTGGAAGTGAGTTTCAGTACTAAATGTCTTTATTGTATGGAGGTACTCCACTGCAACATGCCACCCAAGAATAACGGCCTTGACTGAAAAATCTTCGGAGCCTTAGCATTTCGGGCGAGCATAGTCATGATTTTACCTATTTTCACCATTTTTGCATTTGATGACCTTTGACCCCTGACCTGGCCAATGCTGCACACAGGTGTACAATAGAAAGTTAAAGTACCAGTCAATATCTAAAAGAATGCAAACTTTCAATCAGTTCCATCTTGCCACTGGGGAACTAGGAGTGCATTTCTGATAACAGGTATTGGTTTCTGGGGATGCTGAGGCCAATCGTCGCAGGGCTGCCACTTGAACACTAGAGAAGAGAGGGCAAATGGATGGCACATTTCCAATAGGGAATGACCCCAAGATTACACCTTAAAAAGTCAGAGCTTTTCAACGTCCATTAGTAATGCTTCTCTAGGTGAAAATGTGAAAAGTGCAAAAAGGCGTTACTTTGGCCGTTGCTAGGCAACGAATAGTTGCCTAGCAACCAAAACCTTGTGGACATACCTAGGTCATAGGCTGGCCATTGTGTCCAAGTTTGGTAGGAATTGGTTAATTCTGAAGGATAGAAGTGTCTGCCACAATTGAACAAGAGAAAGAAATCAAACAAGAAAGTGCGACTAACAATAAGGGTAGCATGAGCTGGCCAGCAAGAAAGAGCAACCACTGAATGCAACACCCACGGCCACCAACTGGTCTAAGGCCCAAATATTAAGGGCCGATATATATATATATTGAGAGAGAGAGAGAGAGAGAGAGAGAGAGAGAGAGAGAGAGAGAGAGAGAGAGTCCAGCATTTTTTTGAGTAGGAGATGATAGGGCAAAACAATGGACATAATTTTGGGGTAAGAGTACTAAAATTTAAACAAATGAAAATGAAGACCGAGAATCTGGGAAGAAACGTCAAATGATAATGGGGGCATAATTTACTTAACTTGACAGGACCACTTACACATCTCTTCTTAGTGATTTATTTTGCCGAATACACCTATGTGTATTCTTATATTTCGTTTGTATTTCCCTACTGATACATATTCTCTGAATATCAGACATGAATAATAATCCCACTCGCTGAGACGAACAACAACTATGACAAGAACAGAAACTGAAAGCAACAAATAAAATAACAATAACAAAAAACAAAAACAGTACTTCTAACAAAAGCAAGAATGCCAACTTCTACAATACCATAATAACAACCAAAGCGAAAAAATGTCAACAAGCATTAACAAACAAAACAAGAACAATAACTATAGAGATGCTCATTGAATTGTTTTTAAGCCGAGTAGTTGTTATGGTAGTTGTTCAACTCTTCAGTCCGAGCACGGCATTTCTATTTTTTCATTCTCATACCAGACGATTTTATTTCAGCCTCAGGGCGCACCCTAATAAATAAAGCGGGCAATGAAGGCTGTCTCTAACTCCTACAGCTCTAAAAGTCTCTTCCTAACAAAAATCAGTCGCCTGCAAATATCGAGACCATAATATGCAGATGGGGGTATCGTTGTGAAGCGGTTATGGTGTAGCAGATATCTAACACATCTAACACTGAATACTAAAAAAATAAACAGAATTAAGCAAATAACACGAAAAGGAAGTAAAATGATACAATGCATACTATTAACTATTCAGCACCAGTATTTACTTCTATTACTCGTAAATTCCTTGTGTTATCAAGTGATTTTATTCTTTTGGGGAGAAACCTCTGGTGATGAAACGTTTGATCAAGCCTATATTTATCCACACTTTCTCTTAATCGCAATAAAGTGTGTGGAGGCGCCACTAACTAATAACGCATCTGAAGGGTTTCTTTTGATGATGCATAATATGGATCACCAGAGACGCGCCTCCTACCAAGGGATCAAGGACACCGAGGGCAACGACCTGAAGCCACTCCATCCCCCATTACCATCGACAACTTCAGTAGGAACGTCCCTCCTCGGGTAACCACCCCTGACAAAGCGTCTTCCTGGACAAGAATGTAACGTGAGAACCACCTTGTGAAATAGCAAAATAAATAAATTCATTAATTAATTAAAATGAAATAATGGAAAATCATTGGAAACTCTCAGCTCCTGTGACTATTCAACGAGTATTTCTTTGTCAATTAACCCTCTTGTGGTCAGGACAACTCTAGTGCTAAGTTCCAGTCACAGCCAGAGGCTTTACTTTATCAAAGAGTGAGTCATGGCAGCCAAAGAGTGTAAATCTTAGGTTAGGCCCCGGCTCTGTAACTCAAAGCCAAATAAATTTTCGGCCAACTTTAGTGCTCTCTATGAATACAGGTTCCCTTCCACCCAAACTACTGAACAGCATCAGACCAGAAAAAGTGAATCTCTAACGCAGAGAGAGAGAGAGAGAGAGAGAGAGAGAGAGAGAGAGAGTGAGGTGGGTTGGGGGGAGGGGAGGCAAATGCTCTTGAACCTACACCCACCTAAACAGCCGCCACATAACAAGGCATAATTGCCACCGCCAGCCAGGAAGCACTTATGTATGTGGCTGGTACACTTGAGGCTGAGAGAGAAGACAGCACAGTCTCCGCTGTTAGGTAAAAAAGAAAAATGCTGGATAAATTGTGGACAAAGTAGATGACAACACAGACCAAATGAATGAAAACCTCACAAGAATAGTCAGTGAAGCAACACTAGAAGGAGATGTGAAACAGAAATTCCAGTGCCTGAAGAGGAGTGACAATATTCTACAACTGTGTTACGTGATAATAACAAGTGACATATTTCGATGCTCTTGTAAAGGTCTAATATGTACATGCAGCACGAAAAGTTCTGTCACCGTTCCTGCCATCCTCTTCATGAACTTTTAAAACCAGTGTGGTAATTTCATAGCAACTGACACTGATGGCTTTATTTAGCTACCGATCAGTGTCATCAGTGTCGTTCGTGGCGTGTTCACCACACTCATTGTCAAAGCCTCTGAAGAGGAGAACGGGAAAGGCGACAGGAGTTTTGATGCCGACTGTACAGTACATCGTGATACAGCTAAAACAAACATCTTCCTACCCAATACAACCGTTCAGTATCTTAAAAGTCATTTCCTATTCCTTCACTGTGATGACCTACCACTCTTCATTACTCTTGCTACCTCCTACCGACAATTTTATTCAGATTCGGAATTAAGTCTGGTAGCGAAAGGTTAATGACGACAATATATGACTTCTCCGCTTTGCAAAGTCGCCCATTACCAGACAGACCTGATTAGTGGCAGATAAAAAAAATTAAATGGTTTGGCTGAAGAGGTAGAAGTTCCACGAGAGCAGTCATCACACTTAACACTTGTCCGAAAAAACAACCTTAGATTCCAGCCGTGGACTAAGTGGTTTTCACTGAAGTTTTTGATATCGTAATTATTCCCTTTTTTTTTTCCCCCTTGGCTACAGTACTTTAATCCATTCAGCCCAAAGAGGTAGTTTATATTTAACTTTTGTTATCTCCATGAGCTTACATGAACTTTTGGAACAAGATGAGTAAGATTAAACCTTCTTGAACCTCTTCAGTACGAAAGATTGCAAGAGAAATGAAACTGTCCAAAGGTAGCAGGAAGAAGCTAAAAGATATCATATAGAAGGAAGTACAGCAGTGTCAAACCTTCCAATTACAGACCTTGTTCTTCATAGTATTTGTGTCGATTATGAAAGATAAACTGAAGGAAAGGTTTTCATAATCAGCCTTTCATTTTAAGCTGTGTTAAAGATCTCATATTTCTACATCTGTTTTAAACATTCCAGGCAGAAGATGCCTCTTTTTCTTACTGCAATCTGTCGATTATATTCTGTTTAAGAGAGCACCCTATTGGTGGAGGCGTTCATAATGGGCATGATAGTTTTATTTAACACTTCCTTTTCCGAAAAGTCTCTCCTAAGCTAAATAAAATCGTCTGTATAGAGCAAGAGTTAAAAAAGAATTTTCAGGAATCATTTATTCATTTTCTCATTGACAGAAACTTCCTACATAATATTAATGGTATGATTATAAATGTAAATGGGAGGAAAGCATGAGTTACTTATAACAATAAGTTTTCATGACTGAGTTTCCCGTTTACTTATACTCGTCCTTGATAAGTCTTGGGTAAGGTCACGAGATAAGCCGTTGTGTCAATATATTAGTTTGAGTGTATGATGGAGGATGGACGTGAAGGGTCAGGCTGTTTGCCCGGAAGTGGTGAGTGGAGGAGGATTATATGGCTAGTGACCCGACCCTTGCATTCACAGACACACTTACCAGCAATTTCCTTTCCTATCCTGGGTTTGCGGTCACAGGATGGACAAGGAAGGGAGAGTGTAGACTTCCCTTGTATGTTGCTCTTTGAGGGGAAAAAAAAAATCGCTATAGCCTGTCCTGCTTCATCTGAAAATTCCTAACACTTTCCAGATAACCGATGGCCAACTGCTGTCTGATTGGAGGATTGAACTGATTGGTAACCAAGGAGACTCACTCGCGCCTTATAACTATGGTTCATTGAATTTCATGTAACCACGAGGTAATGTGCAGTTTGTGGGAATGGATCAGTTCCGTCAGATAAATTCAAACCGATTATAGTTATGACAGGGAACTGATCATAACTCTGTGAATCTGGCCCGGTAGTGTGTGCAGGTGCGTCTCTCTCTCTCTCTCTCTGGGGTGGAGGGGAGGCACTGTGTGTTGGGGGGGGGGTAGGGGCGGATTAGTGAGGCGTGGTATGATACTCTCGGTATTATGTTGAGGGGCTTCGCTTGTCAGTTACCAATAATCCCCTTCTGTGTAGCAACAATACCACTGGCAATACTGGAGCGCAACTTCCGGTATTAATTGAAATTAATTAGCCTATGGAATCAGATGACGTCCTATTTTGTTATTCTTGCTGCCACCGTGGGATATTATTCAGCTTAGGACAGCGCTCTACTACAAATGGAGTTATTAGTTAATATATTCAACCACGCCGGTAGAAGTTCTCCAACACTGATTACAATCGTATGAACAGAGCAGGAATACTGTAGGCTAGATAGGCAACAGCATCGAGGAAATGCGTTGACATTATCTTGAGTTTGCTTCATATATGTTAAGACAGCACACTTGTTTGTTTGTATTCGTTACTCATATAAAGAATCACAAAACCAACAGGCTACGGAGCCTGCGTTTGAAAAGGAAAAGAACGTAATTAAGCCTTATATACAGTAACTATATTTCGATCTAATCATTTATTTATTTTGCCGTTTTGTGGATCTGCTTCCATCGTTTGGCATTCATGTGCCCGTTTATTTTTAGTCTTGGGAAATAAATTTGTTTCAAATGTCTAAGTCTCTTGTTCGAGAAAACGTGTCGAAGTATTTGGCCCAGGTGCAAGAAAGTGATTTTCGAGCTAATCGGCCCAAAAATAACGTTGTGAGGCCATGGCAGTGAGCACTGGTATGATGGTATGACAAACGAGAGAGAGAGAGAGAGAGAGAGAGAGAGTAGAAAATATTAAGAACTGAGCAAGAAAAGAGAAGGGGGAAGCAGGAGATAAACAGACTATTACAGAGACAGAGAAGTGAAGGGAGAGGGGAAGAGGAGAGAAGCACATACAATAAAATCAAGCCTACCCAGCAATTCAGATGTAAACGACTTCTGGTAAACTTTTTTAGTCGGGGATGTATGTGAGGATTCAAGTGAAAAAAGCAGGGGGGAGGAAAAGAGAAAAAAAGAAAAAACTCATTACAAACTGGGGGAAAAAAGTGTGTGTGTGTGTGTGTGTGTGTGTGTGTGTGTGTGTGTGTGTGTGTGTGTGTGTGTGTGTGTGTGTGTGTGTGTGTGTGACAGAGAGAGAGAGAGAGAGAGAGAGGTATCAAGGTTAAGTGACCATATAGAAAATGGGGATCGGTCGTTTCACCGAGGGCCACCGAGAGCCACTTTATTTTCTCTTGTATGTTCGGTTCGTCTTTTTGGCATCAACTTACAGAACATAAATCACATTACAAGAATATCATCGTCTTGTCCCCAGGAAAAAAAATGGTAAAGGAGAAGGAAAATGGTAAAAAGGGGATCGGTTTTTTCACCAAGTGCCACCGAGAGCCACCTCACCTCACCTAACCTAACCTAACCTCACCTCACCTCGCCTCACCTAACCTAACTTCACCAAACCTAACCTAACCTTAGTATTCCAATGGCTCTTGGTGGCCCTCTGTGAAAAGACTCACCGGAAAATGGAATTAAGGCAGTGTGTCTACGTGTTTATTTGTTTGTTTGTGCTGGAGAAAGAGAGAGAAAGTGATAAAAGGAAAAGAACATGAAGGGTGTGGAAGGTGGGGCCCTGTCATACCCCTTCCTTGACATTTTCCCCCCTGACATTTACCCCCCCCCCAGAAAGATTCCCCCCTGACAGATTCCCCCGTGACAGATTCCACCACGACATATTCCCCTTTAGACATTTTCCCCCGTGGACATTTCCCCCTTCTCCACATATTTCATGGCACAATCTTATGATAACGAAACACTAACCGAAACCATTGATTATTTCAGTCAGTCTCGTTATTACAGCAAAGGTCAGGATCCAGATGGATGACGTTAGATCTCGATCCAGTCCTAACACAACATGCAGGTCATAAAAAAAAGGGGGGGTGGAGACAAGAGTTGTTACAAAGGCTACATGTACACGAAAAGAGAGACGAAAAAGACACGAATTCGATGGGAGTGTACTCATTGCAAATCAAGACTATGTAAGGATGAATTAACAGCAAGCTTAACTCTGGATGATGTGGCAGTAACTGTGCCCCACAACCATGAAGCTGACTGTGTGTGGCCATCACGCAATACTGTATCGCAAGATTCCGACGCTGTCCACCTCTTTTTCCTCCACAAACTTGGAATGTGCATGCCGTTACCTTGGCAAGAGGGGACCACACCAGCAACATGTGATAAACCTGGAATCACGCGTTTTCTCACCTGGTTGGCCACAAGCATCCGTCTTTGTGGACATTCATTGATGCGTTACGGAAAGACTGTTCTCTAGTATCCCTTGCCTTGCTTCAGGAGGAACACGGTCAACCACCCAAAAAACGTGTCAAACGGCCTACAAGACAACTTCAGGAGCGGCTCTTGGAGATATTTGTTGCCTGACGAGATGGTCAGAAGACTGTAGCACAGACTTTGGCGGCTGTTGGTTACTGTATTCGACCTTAGATACTCGTATATGAATATGTTGAATATCTGAATCCTTAATGCAAACATGATATTAAGATCTTAGACGTTTTTCTTGTTCAATGAAAATAAACCTGCACTACTGACACTCTTCTTCTGGCAAAATCGTTTTATATGATAAATAAATAAGGAGAGGGGAAAACGTCCAGGAGGAGAAAATATCCTGGAGGGGATGATGTCCACGGGGAAATAAGTCAGGGGGGAAATGTCTGGCGAGGGTGGAAAGTCCAGGGGGAAAATGTCCTACACTAGTGGAAGTTTTTTTTTTTTTTTTTTTTTTAATGCGAAGAAGAAGGAACCAAAGGCCACGAGCCCGCAATAACTGTTCCTTCCAAAGAAAAACAAAATACAAGAGAGAGCCAAATTCAAGATCCGTTCATTTCGAGATGCCTGGACACACTGCGTTTGAAAGACTGGAGATCATAGGAAGCAGGAAATACAGACAGAGGGAGACAGTTCCAGAGCTGATCTGTTGCATAAATGAAGGACTGGGAGTAACAGTTAACACTTGCATTAGAGAGCTGGACAGAAAAGGGATGAGAGTTTGCTGTTAGACGGGTGCTATGCGCCCGTCGAAGAGGTGGAGGAATGCATGCAGATAGTTCAGAGGAGCAGTGACCATTGAAGTAGCGATAGAAATGAGATAAAGATGCAATATTGCGGCTAGGAGACAGAAGTTGTAGGGAGTCAGTAAGAGGAGGAGAGTTAATGAGACGAAAAGCCTTTGACTCCACCCTATTGAGAAGAGCTGTATGTGGGGAACCTCCCCACACTTGAGAGTTGTACTCCACACAGGGGTGGATAAAACCAGTGTATAGAGTCAACAATTGTGCAGGGGTAAAGAAGGAACGGAGTCGGCTTAGCACACCTAATCTCTTGGAAGCAGATATTACAAGAGATGTAATATGATCTTTCCAAGATAAGTCCCGAGTAAATGAAACCCCAAGCATGTTCAAGGATGATACAGGATTAAACTGAATATTATTAAACATTAGTGGGTACACCTATGGAAGATTTTGTCGGATTAATAGGTGTAAGAACTGAGTCTTTGATGCATTAAAAACTCCAGTCAGAGATACGAGCCAAGTCAGACGTTAGGTGTGCCATAGCCTCATCCCTTGTTTGTTGAAGTAACTGCTGAGATGGGCGTTGCGGTGATCGGAGGACGGTGAAAAGTTTGAGTATTAATCTAAAGTTTCCTTTTTCTTACCCACGGAGAGACTCACTCCTTCAGTCATCCTTCAGTCATGCTCACTCACACACTCTCTGTTTCACCCACCCATTGTCTGTCTGTCTGTCTGTCTGTCTCTCTCTCTCTCAGGTAAATCCCAGGCGCTAGAAAAAAAAAATTACACCTTTACATCATTGAACCCTCTGAGGATCTTTACGTTTGCTGCTGATTTAATTTATATTTTCATTTTAACATTTTGACCAGGGAAAGAGAGAGAGAGAGAGAGAGAGAGAGAGAGAGAGAGAGAGAGAGAGAGAGTAGTCTAATGATGTCCTCTGAGGGAATATATCGACCACTTTCATGCTTTTACGCTGATGCTTTTACGCTGAAGCCGGGAAGCACATTCCCTCACTGCAGTCGCCAAGGTGTTTGTACGTACAATCGTATGAAGGTGAACGATGTACAGTACGAGTAGGCCGGCCGGTATGGACGTGGGTATAATAATAATAATAATAATAATAATAACAATAATAACCTCCATAAGCAAACGTGACTCTCATACCTATCTTCTTTCTATGCAAAAATAGGCTACACTAAAATTTCTAGTGCAGAAACCTTGATTCCTATTTTTTTTTTCTTTTGCCGACTGACGATTTATATTTTTTCAGCTTAGGATTTATTTTTTTATCGTGGTAAGGTTAGAAACAGAATCCAGTAACACAAGATCAACTGCAATAATTTCAAGTAACTAATAAAGACAAAGTGAACAAAGAGAGAAAAATTATGTGTATGAATGTAGAAAAGACAGTTCACGAAAGGGACAGGCGTGAAAGAGAGAGAGGAACTGTAATTAAGAAGGGACAGGCGTGAAAGAGAGAGAGGAACTGTAATTAAGAAAGTGTGAGAGTGTGGGGCAGAACTGGAGAAACAGGGCCATGTATATTTGTATGACGGTAAATGAGGCTGTTGCCCGCTTTAATGTCAGGATGTTGTTGATGGTGGTGATGGTGGTGGCAATGCTGGTGACTGTGGTAATGATGTTGATGGTGGTGGTGGTGGTGGTAGTGGTGATGCTGGTGACTGTGCTAGCGTTGTTGTTGGTGGTGGTAATTAGGTAATAGTGGAAGTGGGAGGTTGTTGTGGTGGTGGTGGTGGTAGTGTTTGTGATGGTGGTAGTGGATGTGACCGTAGCAGTGCTGGTAGACGCGATAATGGAGGGTGAAAGATGTATTTGAGAGGATGGTAACAGTAATGACAATAATAATAATGATGATAGTAGTGTGAGGGATGATAGTTCTGAAACTCATCATCATCGACGCGATCATCGCAGTTATCACTTAATAATTATAGTAATAGTGGTGATGGTATTAGTGAAGGTGCTGATGGTTGTGATGGTAGTGGGAATCAAGAGAGTCATTATAAGTCTTTTCATTACGGCTGTAACAACAGTAAAACAGTAACATGTCCACGACGCGGGAGAAAATCACCCGCCTGTTAAAGATTTCTTTTCACTCCAGCAACCTTGCCATTCAACCCATGACCTTCATCTTCGAAGGTGGCCTACATAAGGTATATAGCGACCAATCAACATAAAACTGATTTCTAGGTTAACGATATAAAAAATTAGAGCCTGACCCGAAGGACGTACATGAAGACAGACAGGCGTATTGAATGTGACCAAAACCATTACCAGTTCAGAAGGAGCATCAGCCTTGTGATAAACTAAGACAGAACACAATAAACCACAGTAAATAGATCCTGTTAAATGCAAGGCTGGTTTAAAGCAAAAAGAAGACCCAGTAATGTTTGCGATAAACCAGCCATATGGATCACAAAAGTTGGGTGTTTACAGTGGCTGGACGGAAGTTGCCTCGTTTCTGTTTGCTTCTAGGGCGTTTACTGGTGATAAAATATTGGTTATATAGTAATAGTAGCACTGGTAGTAGTAGTAGTTGTAGTAGTAGTAGCAGTAGTGGTGGAGGTGGTGGTGGTGGTGGTGGTGGTGGTGGTGGTAGATGATCCAGGTTCATCTGAAATGTGAACTCAGTAGGCTACTGCCTGCTTCTTCTGCAATCGATCATCCTTCTTTGAGGGGATGGGAAAGGAACTGAAGGGCTTTGTGAGCTGGCAGTAGAGCCAACCAGTTATATCGGAGCCACCACACGCAGGAGTCCGTCTCCAGCACAGTTTTATTGATAACATTGGGGTGGTACGGCAAGTGGATACGGTGGTGATGATCGCATGCTCATTTTTGCTTCAGCTTGAACTAAAATTGCCTTCTCTTCATCCTGAATGCTGAGATGTAGCAGATTATCACCAGAACACGATACTAGGAGTGCTTTGGAAAAGGAGAGCCGTAACTCTTTCTGCCAGTGAACCATCGGGAAATTAGTTGCAAAACGATGGAAATCTCGGTCAGGTTAAGGTTAAGTAAATATATATTGGAAGTTATTAAGATGGCGGTAACAGTGGTACTGAAGGTGACGATAGTAGTTATTTCTGACGATGGTGGTTGTGGTTGTTATTGTGAATGGGGTAGATCTTGTAAAGGTTGTAGTGGAACGATGATCTTAATAGCCCTGGTGATAGTGGTGATGGTGGTATGTGCAATGAAAGTGACAATAGAAGTGGCTGAACTTAAGAGGGATGATGGAGGTAGGTGTGGTTATGATGAGGATGGTGGTAATGGTATCATAATGACAGGGACTGGTGCTGGAATGGGACGCCTTCATGCTGTGACACCAATATGGCCGGGCGGCTCTGCTACCCATTGATACAAACGTCAATCATCTCCAGCCCTATCCCCCAAAAGGAGGATGGTGGACTACAGGAGATGAACAACCTCACCTGCAGTTCACCGAGGTTACAACAGCAGCAGCAGCAACAGGAGTGACAAGGATTATGATGGTTTCTGTGTCGATGGTGATGACAGGGGTAGTTGCAGCGATGGGGATATTGGTGGATGTACTGACAAGAATCAGAAGTTGTGGTGATCAAGGTAATGTCGGTGAGGCTGGAATATGGTGGTGGAAATGGTGATGATGATATGTGTGGTAATGGTGGTGGTGTGGTATCTGTGTGGCGTTGATGTAAGTTGTGACTATGCTTGTGGTGGTATGAATTGCAATAATGTTGGTGGCAGATGTGGTAGCGGGGATATCAGATGTTGTGATGGTAATACTGGCGGTGGCAGCTTTGGTGGTGGTGGTGGTGGTGGTGGTGGAGTAACAGCTGTAACTGTATCGACAGTGGTAGCTGGGGAGATGAAAGCTGTGTTGGTGGTGGTGGTGGTGGAAACTGGTGGTGATGGTGGTGATAGCTGTGGTGGTGGTGGTGGTGGTGGTGATGGTGGGTGACAGTTGTAATGGTGTTGGTGGTGGTAACTATGATGGTAAAAACAGCTGTGATGGCGATTGTAGTGGTGACAGCTGAGGTGGTGGTGTGGTGACAGCTGTAATGGTGGTGGTGGTGTGGTGACAGCTGTACTGGTGTTGATGGTGTGGCGACAGCTGTAATGGTGGTGGTGGTGTGGTAATAGCTTTATTGATGGTGGTGGTGAGGTGACAGCTGTAATGGTGTTGATGGTGTGGTGACAGCTGTAATGGTGGTGGTAGTGTGGTGACAGCTGTAATGGTGTTGCTGGTGTGGTGACAGCTGTAGTGGTGGTGGTGGTGTGGTGACAGCTGTTGTGGTGTTGGTGGTGTGGTGACAGCTGATATGGTGGTGGTGGTGTGGTGACAGCTGATATGGTGGTGGTGGTGTGGTGACAGCTGATATGGTGGTGGTGGTGTGGTGACAGCTGCAAATGTGGTGGTATGTGGTGACAACTGTAATGGTGTTGATGGTGTGGTGACAGCTGTAATGGTGTTGATGGTGTGGTGACAGCTGTATGGTGTTGGTGGTGTGGTGACAACTGTATGGTGCTGGTAGTGTGGTGACAGCTGTATGGTGTTGGTGGTGTGGTGACAGTTGAAATGGTGGTGGTGGTGTGGTGACAGTTGAAATGGTGGTGGTGGTGTGGTGACAGCTGTAATGGTGGTGGTGGTGTGGTGACAGCTGTAATGGTGGTGGTGGTGTGGTGACAGCTGATATGGTGGTGGTGGTGTGGTGACAGCTGTAATGGTGGTGGTGGTGTGGTGACAGCTGTAATGGTGGTGGTGGTGAGGTGACAGCTGTAATGGTGTTGCTGGTGTGGTGACAGCTGTAATGGTGGTGGTGGTGTGGTGACAGCTGTAATGGTGGTGGTGATGTGGTGACAGCTGTAATGGTGGTGGTGGTGTGGTGACAGCTGTAATGGTGTTGCTGGTGTGGTGACAGCTGTAATGGTGGTGGTGGTGTGGTGACAGCTGTAATGGTGGTGGTGGTGTGGTGACACTTGTAATGGTGGTGGTGGTGTGGTGACAGCTGTAATGGTGGTGGTGGTGTGGTGACAGCTGTAATGGTGGTGGTGGTGGTGTGGTGACACTTGTAATGGTGGTGGTGGTGTGGTGACAGCTGTAATGATGGTGGTGGTGTGGTGACAGCTGTAATGGTGGTGGTGGTGTGGTGACACTTGTAATGGTGGTGGTGGTGTGGTGACAGCTGTAATGGTGGTGGTGGTGTGGTGAACGCTGTAATGGTGGTGGTGGTGTGGTGACAGCTGTAATGGTGGTGGTGGTGTGGTGACACCTGTAATGGTGGTGGTGGTGTGGTGACAGCTGTAATGGTAGTGGTGGTGGCATCTGTGGTAACGAGCACGGTGGTGGTGGTAATGACTGTGTGGTGGTGATGACAACTTTGGCAGAAGGGGAAGGGTCGCTAACAATGCCATCAATAAGAGAGAGAGAGAGAGAGAGAGAGAGAGAGAGAGAGAGAGTCAGCTCCATCGTCCTTATCACTTGGCTAATAATCTGAGAATTAGACTTATTATGCAATTCCGACCACATCACCACATGGGAATGAAAATTGTATAATTTATCTATATACTGTAAATCTGTCAGTCTGTCTGTCTCTCATAAACACACACACACACACACACACACACACACACACACACACACATTCGCAAACGTATTCATACATACGTATATGCATAAGTACACAGAGACGGACAGATAAAGCAAACATAAACACGCACACTCAAATACACAAACACAACAAGAGTGGTGTCAAGGCACAGGAAACTCGTCCCCGGCAGTCATTTTAATGCTGACGTATAAACACAACATGGTATCTAGTCAAAGATGTCACATATCAAATTTGGAGTAAATCGTGTGAACATTGACGATTTTATGCCCATTTGAAATTTCAGGCCCGACCCACCTGATACTGACCGCCCTACCGCTACATCAGGGGGTGACCCCCCTGATGTAATGAGGCATGGTATAGGATGCAGATTTGAAAGATGCATCTTTAGCTTTTGGTTTCATGTCGATATGACGAATTTGGAAGGAATTATTGCAAAAAAAATAAAAAGATTTTTCAAAAACATTTTCGGCCTACAGCCTGGATCTTTGCCCAAATTGGCCCAAAATTTAATCATGTGATAGATCATAGCTCCTCATCCCTGTAATTTTCGTCAAAGTCTCACCAGTAGTTTTCGCGTAAAATTGTCAACAGACAGAGAGTCAGATAAAGAAACAGACAAACCGAGTGAAAACAATACCCGTCCCCGAGCCCCTATAAAAGGGGTGGGGACGGGTAAACAACACAAACATACACTAACACGATTCTCCTCCCCCCCTCTCTCTCTCTCTCTCTCTCTCTCTCTCTCTCTATCCGTGTCCGCTGATTGCCAGCGGCCAGCATGAAAGGACGGGGAGATAATACAGATGTGCGAAGAGGGAGGAGAGGATTGGGAGATGAAAGAGGGGGCATGGTGGACGATCATAAGAGAGAGAGAGAGAGAGAGAGAGAGAGAGAGAGAGAGAGAGAGAGATGGTAATAACGACATGATGAATGACAAATGCCTTTTCCTGAATGAATACTACAGGTAACGTTCTTAGCACAGCGGGTGTTTATGTTTCTTTTAAAATATAGGGTTGTATATGTTCGCAGGATTTTAGTAGTTTTTGTGTTATTGTCGATGGTAAGAAATTTATATTCCTTTAAGCCCTGGCATATGTACAAATTATATCCCTACTTTGTTTAATTTTCTCGCCATTTTTCGTTTTCATGACACTAATGACACTAACCCTCAGGCTCCTGTGACCCACTTACAGTTGAACATTATCGTCTGGTGTAAGCTGGGATGGAATGTAAGATATTGGGGTTAATGGTACTATTGTTAACAGGGTCCAATGCTCATTCAACTGCATAGCATCGTCTGGAGTTAGGTGAAATAAAATATTTGCGAATAGGTGAATACGAGAGGGTTCAATTTTTAAAGAAAGCTGAAGGGATGGGATGACGCTTACATAATATATTATGGAGATTCCACAGAGCTCCCTATCTAATCAAAGGAATTTTCGGTAGAATTATTAGCTTCTTCATATCTTTGGATTTCCTCCTTTACAATGAATGAGGTGGAAGAAAAGAGTAAGGGAGCGTATGACCGAAAGAAGTCCTCATCTGAGACGCATAAACGTATATAATAATAGCAAAAGCTACAACCACTAAGACGAACATGGAAGAAACGGGCAGTTGTAAATATGAGGGAGGCTTGTGGGCCTTAAAAGCAGGGGGTAGTTAGTGAGCAGGGACATTTTCATGTGAAGCCTAAGAAGACTCTTATATTTATCTACCCTACTAAATCATTTATCTTTAACTGTGAATATTATGTAGCCTAAATCTCACAAGTTACCGCACAAAGTATTGGAGAGGATATCGCAAAACAGATAAAAGCTTTGGTAATAGGAACGAAAAAGAGGATAAGTATGAATGGAAATAAATCAGACTGAGGATTAGTAATGAGTGATGTGCCTCGAAATTCAGTTCCTGGTCTATAATTATTTAACATGTACATCAGTGAACTAATTTTACCTATATATATTGGTATTACTGAATTTCCTGAAAACACAATAACCGACGGAATAATAAACACATCTAAGGATTACAACACTTCAGTATTACATTAATATGCCATTCAAATTGCCAGAGATGACATGTAATCTACAGATATATTAATTAGTTGATGTGGAACACACTATAGCCCCCCTCCCCCCACACGCAGAGTTTAAATCGATAAATAAGAAGGATCGAGTAGTCATGTAAGGACCTAAAACCTAGACAACAGTGCATAGATCTCAAGAGTAATACTGTAACTATATTGTGCTTTAGTGAGACCACATTAGATTATGCAGCACAGATTTGGTAGAGAATAGATATAAAAACAGAAAATGTTAAGCAAAGAATGAAAAACAAAATCCATAGTATTTGAAATTTTTCTTTTAAAGACAATTTTTGAGAGTTAAATTACGCTCACTCGAAATGCAAAAATTCCGTGGAGATAAGCAGAAATGTCTCAATGGATTAAAGGAAAACAAGCATGAGGCATAAGAAAAGTTGTAAAAATGAGTACGCAAGAGATAATGCACACACATGATTAAACGGAAAGAGACTTATTAATGAGGTACATAGGAAAGGCATGAAGCAGAGTAGTGAATGAGTGGAAGATGTCGATCAGTGTACAGTTACGGACATAAACATTGATAAACTTTTTACTTTAAACAACGACACACTGAGCAATGGCTAATGGAACTCAGTGACACGATCTTTGGAGGTTTTCAACATTTTTGAAAAATATTATGCCAGTTTCATGATGGTTTGAGTGAGAAGTGGATTGGTATTATTGATGGCAACAGTATATGGTCTTAATTCGATAGATAATTTCAAGATTTACCTAAACAGGCATTTGAATAGTTTTATGATTAACCTAAATAATAAGAATATCACTGAAAAGTGTTTGCTTTACGACATCTTCCACTTAGAGGAAAAATTCAGAGCAGAATTACAATGATTATTTTGAATGTCTCAGTACAGTGTCGCCTTGTGTTTTCCTTCCAGCCTCTCGTCTAATATTTTCTATGCCGTTTTCTTAAATATTGTGTGGTATTCTTCCTGACATAGGTTAACCCTACAGGATTCAACTGGAGTGTTTGCAGGTTGGGGTGGAGGCGTTCCTTATTCTTAGGTATGCTTCCCACATGCTGAGAAGTGATTTATACACTTACACAGGAAATGACCAGTATGGGTCATGTGGCCTACTGAGGTTATACTGTTCTTGTTAGGGTTCTTTCATTACATGGGATCTCTTTATAAGATGAAAATAATTTTCCGGCGACAGTAAAAATATAGTATGAAAACTCATTCTACTTAGAGGTAACTAGTGATTGCTGGTAACCCTTTTACGATCAGACCATTCTTTTAACCTGATTAAAAAATAAGTAATAAACATTATATATAAAAACACTACCGTGCCAAATAAAAATAATCTGAAGAAAATAATGAGGAGATGCCAAAAGTAAAATTTAAAAGACGCCAGAGTGAAAAAATTTTCATTATCCCGTCACTAGGATGCTGTATTTATATTACAGTCATTCTCCTTTTACCATAATTTGGCCTAAATTCTCAATCTCTCCATCTTGAATGCTGAATCAAAACAGTTCATTAACATTAAAATACGGTGCAAGTTAAGAACCGTAAAGGAAATGGTGTTGAACCGTAGTATTGTCTTTTTCTGTCCCTGAACAACGTGGAATAAGCTGCATAAGGACAAAAATCTTGGCCATGTTAATGTAAAAAAGGTATAAAAGTACTACCACCTGTAGCCAAAGGATCATCTGAACGTGAATCTGGTAGACTGCAAGCAAAAAAAACTTCTGCCGTCTACCATCTCCCTCTTGGAGGATAGGGCTGGTTATGAGGGATGTTTATATATCTGATTAATGGAGTAGCCCAGTTATATCAATGCCACCACAGGAAGGCATCCCACTCCAAAACCTTTTTTCCTCCGCCAAGGTATGTTTTTGCCAGCGTTGGTTTGACGCTTGCCGAAAACGAAACATTCGGCAAGCTTGTTGGTCAGTTCCGTATGTTTGTTGCTTGACGAAATCAAAAGATTCGGTATGCATGTTGGTCAGTTCCGTATGTTTGTCTGTCTGTCTGTCTGTGTCTGTCTGCTCTCTACAGGTCACAATTTTATGCCAATCGTTCTGAAAAAAAAAAAAAAAAAAATCAGAGGGTAGATATCCATAAACCCTGGAAGCCTACTGTTTTCAAAATCGGTCAAAGGCCCTGGCCTGGGTGGGGGGTTGAAACCTCTCAGTGGGCGCGGGTCCGGAAATCGTCGTGACCCAGTGGCCGGCCCACGCACCATTTTTTTTTTTTTTTTATTTCGAAAATCGATTTAATTTCCTTATCAAATTAAAGAGAAACGTCTGGCGCACATGACAATGCAATTTTTAGCTCCCTTAGCCCATCCTCTGTTTCGCAATGAAGTGCTAAAATAATTCACCAAATGACTGGCTTCACGCCAGTGAAAACTAAGCAGACACAATCGGATCCATCCAGCAAGTGCTCTACTGCCCACACGCCGCGCCGGTGAAAAATAAGCAGACACAATTGGATCCATCCGGCAAGCGCTCTGCCTATGGCAGTTTCATCTGTCTGTCTGTCTGTTTGTTTGTCTGGTCTCTAGAGGTCACAATTCTGCTCCAATCGTTCTGAGAAAACATCAGAAAGTAGGTATCCATAAACCCTGGAAGCCTAATGTTTTTCATAAAAATCGGTCAAAGGCCCTGGGCTGGGTGGGGGGTTGAAACCTATCAACGGCCGTGGGTCCGGAAATCGTCGGGACCCAGTGGCTGGCCCAGGCACCAATTTTTCAAATTTCGAAAATCGACTTTGTTTCCTACCAAACTGAAGAGAAACGTTTGGCTCACCTGATAATACAATTTTCAGCTTCCTAAACCCACCCTGTGCTTTGCAATGAAGAGCGAAGTTTCGCCAAATAACCGCCTACACGCCGGTGAAAACTGGACAGACAGTAAGAGCCATCTGACAAGCGCTCTACTGCCCACACGCCGGTGAAATCTAAGCAGACACAATCGGATCCATCCGGCAAGAGCTCTACCTGTGGCAGTTTCATTTGTCTGTTTGCCCGTTGGGAAGATTACTTTAAAAGTTATGAACGGATTTTGCTAAATGTTTATGAAGGGGTTGGCTATGGCCCAAGGAATAATCCATTGTCTTTTGGTGGTGATCCGGATCATCATCCGGATCCAAGAACTTTTTAAAGGATTCTTACCAGTGCGGGATAGTGGCAATTTCAACATTTTCCCTTCCAGCTCGGTAAACAATGTCTACAATACTTGCACTTCAGCCTTGGCGGAAGATTGCAATCTCGGATTGCTCTTGTATTATGATTGCAACCAGCACACTATAATGTTCAGCGTAAGATAGACTTTTAACAGTAGGGATCAGTGTTGTCTGTATTTAACTCCTTTGTTCAAGAAGCCTTTACATTGCTCAATAAAATCGTCTGGTGATAGCAATATTAAAGTATAAAACAGAACATGGCAGTGAAAGGGTTAATGAGGCCGGCTTTCACATGATGCAGCGTCAAGCCATTGACGGGATGATTGTTTTTCACTGTCTCATTATATTAGTCAGGTGGAAAGGTGGTGAAAAATTACCATAGGTATCAGGTGACGGGATGAGAGAGAGAGAGAGAGAGGTTCCAAGAAGTACTAATAAGTGGGACAGGAGAGGGAATGGAACTTTTCCCGAGTAATTAAGAGACCATCCATTATTAGGTCTTATTACTGCTCTTACAATGGAGGGTTGGGGGTTGGGTGTAAAAGAAAGAGAGAGAGAGAGAGAGAGAGAGAGAGAGAGAGAGAGAGAGAGAGAGAGAGAGAGAGAGAGGAGTTGGGAAGGGGGAGAGAGAAGAATAGAGGAGGGGGAGAAAAGAAGAGAAGGAAGGGAAAGGATGGATGGGAGGGAAAGGATATAAAAGGAAAGTGGGTGAAGGAAGCAAACAGTAGTAAATGAAAAGAAGAAAGAGAAAGGAAAGGAAAGAAAGGAGGAAAGGAAGTGAAGGGAATAAGAGAAAGAAGAGGAAAGTAAAAGACAAGAAAAGGGAAATAAGGAAGAAAAGGAAAGGGAAACAAATGAAAGGAAAGGAGAGGAAGAGGATAAGCTACACAAAGGTTGGGGAGACACTTGAAAAAGAAAATGTTCATAGAAGTTTAACGTAGGAGGGGAAGAGTGAAAGGAAGTGCGGAACAATAGCGATAATTATTGGAACAAAATGGAAGGCGAATAAGAAAGGAAAAGAAGGAATTACAAGAAGGGAGAGGAAACACGATTAAGCTGAAAAAATGCTCCGAATAAAACACCAAAACTGTGCTATTTCGAAGACTATTAAAACCAGAGCTGATTTATGCACATCCTTGGAAAGTGTATGAGAGAGTAATAGGCGTTACTTAAGATTTTCCTAAAGCTCGCCACGACATTATTATAAAATGTTGAAAAGCTACAGACTGAGAACAAACAGTGTCATTTTGGAGGGTGCTAAAGTTTCAGCGGACCCAGGCACATCCTCGGAAAGTAGTGTTATCGAAGTGGCCTCTCTCAAAAATCGCCAACAACTACTGAAAAGCTCGGAAAAGGGTAAAATTTCGCATAAAAAATTAAGTGTGTGACCTGTCATATTTTGGTATGAGGGTCTAAAGCCCCAAAACTGATAATGTGAACATTCTGAAATAACAGGATTCAATCCAACGAATGCATTAATATCAAGAAAGTGTGGTGGCACATTTCTTTCAGTCGTCCTAAGTTATCAGCTTAGATTTGGGTCGGGTGGAATCACTGATGACACGTGCCCTGCTTGTAGAACAGGCCCACACAACATAACACGCATAATGGAACACTGCACAATACACTTACAGTATGACGCAGACTAACCTTTGGGACAACCCCATAGGAGTGGTTTCTTATCTGCAGTTGAAGAGTCACTTTGTCAGATGGACTGGGGTTAAACAACAACAGCAACAACTGCTTCTTTCAGCTACAGTAACAACACTAGCCAGCTTGCTCTCTTGAACACATTTCGCACGTTTGCGTGGACACCTGCCACCTAACTGTTCGGCTCTGGAAAGATCTTTGACTTCAGAAGATATAATAAAAGACACTCTTTTAAATTTTCTTATACCACTTGACTGTTATTGTTTATCCAAGAAAGACTCAAAATGCTGAAACCTCGTCGTTGTAGGAGATATCATAACACGTCTTACTCAGCAACTTATGTCCATTACACCTTTATAATGATCCAATTGGATGTTACTGACGCAATCTATGTCATTAATGAAAGGATATCATACAAGACTACAACTTCTCTCACGGTAGGGAAAACTGGAGTTCTTTTATTCCACCTTACGACAGACGGTTGCATTAAGCTTAGAGTAAGTCATTGGGTGCTGTCACCAATTACCATTCCATGGCCAGGACAACTCTAGTGGATATTCAGCTGTGAGTGAGTCACAGGGGCTTGAGGATGTCAACAGTTCGTGTGCTTGCCATCAACACAGGCAATGGCTACTACAGATGCGGATCAGAGGAGTGAAGGTTTAGTTGGTTACCATGTTACCTCTTTCAGTCCTGGAATGTATTTTACCTTATTATTCTTGATGATTACAGATGATGATCTTTAGTTTAGTACAAACTTTTCAAAGTATATGGGCAAAGTCTTCAGTACCTCTTACACTGCTTACGAACACTTTATAAATAAATATAATTTCATATCACTAACAACATTAAACTGTAGAATACATCATGGAAATGAAGGATCTGATAAAAAGCAGTAACTGCAGAAGTGGCCGTGTACATCATGATGAATTCCACGTCTACCAAACATTACATGTAATCAGAAGTCGGTCAAAGCTCCCACTTTTTAAACCATTTTGCCACGAGCCTCCACATCAGGCATGTACTGTGTACCATTAAATCTGCCTCTGCTGCTTATGACACAGTTTTCGGAAGTGTCTTTGGTGTGTCTTAACAGCTGACAGTGTGACGGAAGTCAATTGATGCCTCATCGATTCTACTGAGGCAGTCACAGACTGAACACTTGAGTACAGATGCACACGTATCTGTGCACACACACACACACACACACACACACACACACACACACACACACACACACACACACACACACACACGGAAGAGATAGCCAGCATCCACGTGTATGGCTTTAATCTAGCGAAGCAACAAGGTCAGTGAGATGGGTCCGTGAGCAAACAGCTGAAGTTACGTTGTCAGGGATGACCGAATTGTTCACAGGCACTTAGCACCTCCAATCTGTCTGAAATTCACCCAGATTTGCAGGAAAATTTTCTAAATTAATATAAAAATGGGATGAATAAATTAGTATCGAGGTTAGCCTGCAGTTTAAGATCAATCTGTATTTATAATTGAACATTCCGCAAAAATATCTAGAATACAAATAACCTACTGTACCAATAATTTCCACACACACACACACACACACGCACACACATACACACATACAGGGTGATCCATTTATAGCGCTCCTCTTCTGCTCCACCGGGCGAATTTTATAGTGTTATAGAGACGGTTCTGTCAGCGTTGTTAATGTCTACTCCGTCTCATTAATTTTATTCACTGTATTCACACACTCTTAAACCCACATCCTCACCAGCAAACTGAGCCATTTCCATAAAATATATGACATTAAGCTGTACTTTATTACCATTACCCTTACCATTAGTACTACTGATGTTGACAAATAATTACAATTCCTTACTACTATTGATATATTTGGGATTAAAGTGTGATATCCTTTGTTTTTTGCAAGTAAGCGGCATCCATCTCTGTCTGTACTACAAAGGTTGTAAGTATACTGTAAAGCATGAACAGACTTAATGTATATTATAGTAAAGTTTTGATCTATCCAGGTAATATTTTCAAAACAAGTTCAGTTCGGCAGTACTATTATCATTGCTGTCGTACAAAAATATAAAGTTAGCAGTACCGTTATCATTACTGGTACTGTGTAGAGGAGGGGGAAGACTGATGTAATAGAATAAAGTATCTAAAGAACTGTGGATAATTGGTCAAGAAAAATACTGTGAGGCAAAATTGGTTTACTAAAGTCAATAGTAAAAGTGATCCTGACTCTCGTATAGGACGAGGAATTTTTCTAGTTGGCCTGTTTCAACAGCTGTGTTTTATCAGTCTCGGGACTGGAGTGAGAAGGACATTTATCAAATGGATGAATTATGTCCACATGAGGAGGGTGCGAGTCGGACAGAAACAGTTGTACCTTCTGAATAAACATCTTGTCCATATTCACGTATAATCCTTACATCTAAACAACCCACGGCACTGAAATAAGACACATGAGTGGTATCATTTCTGCAGCGTCACGTCCTTTTTTGTGTGTGTGTGTGTGTGTGTGTGTTTTTTTTTTTTGAAACAGATTCCTTTGCTATTTCCTGCCCTATTGCAAATTGTTACTTTTTGCTTTCCTCTGAATTCCATTTGTACTCTCTATGTCCTCCCATACCATGCTTATTAAAAAGAGTTAATCATTCCTGTCGTTTGTCTGTCATCAAACTCCTCCTGCACGTGGCATGACAACAGAACTGGAGAACCGGATTGTCAGAAAACGAAGAAGAACCGGTTCGATTACACTTTCCATTTTCACGATAGATTTTTTGAAATGGAAGCAGCTGACACAGCCTTCACTAACCCTTCACAACAGAACACTACCCTAAAACTCAATGAAATAGTCCGATATCAGCAACAAAATGAAAACTACTTAATCGGGCTGAAGGGATGAACGCCAATGGACAACGCGAGGGTCATTGAAGCAGACAGTCTATTTAGCCAAGTCACATTCTTCCCCTACAGTATGATCTGCAATAGTTGATTGACATTCAGGTCCCTAGTTGTGCTGCTGAGTTAACAGGGACAAGGGAAAACAAGCTTCATCCAAGAGTCTGGCCGTTCCGACGATAGAACTCGGGTTCTTCAAGCTGCGTTCTGAATGTACTAACCAATGCACCACCGACCCCTCATATGACCCTATAAATATATCCACAAAGAATTTCAATCACAAGTTAACCCCTTCATCCAGAGAACGTTTTTTGTGTAACTTGCTTTCCCAGAGTGTGCAGTGAGGTTGGATGGTGAGGATATGGAGAATGTGAGTGCATTCAAGTACTTGGGTAGTGTGATGAGTAAGGATGGAACTTTGGGGGATGAAGTACGTGAAAGGGTACAGCAGGGAAAGAAGGTTGTTGGCACACTGAAAGCAGTGATGAGAAATAGGGAGGTGAGTATGGAAGTTAAGAAGTCACTGCATGATGGTATTGTGATCCCTACCCTGACGTATGGAAGCGAGGCGTGGACCTTGCAAGAGGGCAACAAGTCAAGAGTGAGAGCAGTGGAAATGAGTTACTTGAGAGGAGCATGTGGAGTGACATGGAGGGACAGGTTGACGAATGAAGAAGTGAAGGAACGTTGTGGGGTAGATGTGGATGTGGTTGAAAAGATTAGGAGAAATACACTGAGGTGGTTTGGACATGTGGAGAGGATGGAGAATGAAAGACTGACTAAGAGGGTGTATGTAGGTGAGGTGGAGGGAGGGAGAGGGAGGGGTAGACCGAGGATGAGGTGGAGGGATGGAGTTGAGAGGTATATGAGGGAGGAGGGGGTGAGTTGGGGGGAGGGGAGTCAAATGGTGGGTGACAGAGTGACTTGGAGGCGTTTTGTCTGCGGCCACCCTTTGCGGGATTAGGGCGTCGGGCTATAGATAGATAGATAGATAGCTTTCCCAGACGATTTTTTTTTTTTTTCTGCTTAATACGACTCTTCGAACTGCACAGATTAAATATATCCTTGACAACCCTTTCACTACAAGGAGGTTACCTTCAGCTGAAGAATATCACCTATTAGCACCAAAGTAAAAGTGAGAAAATACTTTATCATCCTAAGTGAAGTATTCAGTTTTTGTAAGAAGGTGTGCAGTCACATAAAATAAGAAACTTGGGTTTTATACAATAAACTACCGGGCTAATGTATGGCCCGGCCTCCACTATAGGTGGAGGAAATCTTAAAACGAACGAACGATACAATAAACTATAAGGGTCACAAGTAGACGTCGAGTTTACCGAGATGTGATGCAATTTATACTGGAATATTCTGGCTACTACCCGGCAATTATATGCATAGTTGGCCAAAGCTATTGTTGACAAGCTAATGAGGGATATAATACCTAACCCACCCATTTCGAAATGCACGTTATTTCCCTAGAGCTGAATCCAGTCCTCTAGGGACATAAAGAATGAAATATAAAAGACGTTAAACGTGGATAGAATAATATCATTTCAAATGTTTTTTTTTTTTCCGTTTGCAACATTTTCGTAGACGTCCTTTTATTAGGTCGTATGTATAAAACTCTTACACAGGATACTCCTTTAGAAACCACCGAAATCATATCACAGCCAACATATGACGGAAAATTATATTCTTTAAATCAGGTAACTTCATATATACGAATTTCTATTTATCATAGAATGACTGAGATCAAGTCTACGTAAAGAAAATTACACCACAAAAAAACATTATGTAAACAATAGAATACAAGAAAATACACCCCTTTAGCACAATAATTTAAACACCGTAATAATATGTATTGCAGATAATCAGTAGAAACTGGTATACATAGACAAGCAGACGGATAAAAAGATTTTGGCATTATGCTGAAATCAAAATGACCAGCTGTTAGGATGGAACGGGAAAGTCATTAAATAAAATAAACAGTACAAAGGGAAGAACCGCTATCTTCATTCTTATAACGTCTCTGCGTGGAACCCAGGCAGGGACATGACTCTGGGAGGAGTGGATTTAACCCCCTGGTTTTATTTTACAGTAACTGGATATCTGTGGATGACTGATGAAAAATGTCAGAAATATTGTGATTCTACTAATCCCTTTGCTTTGTGAAAAGGAATAGCTTAGCCTTCAAAATGACAATTCCCTGATACCCACTCGAAATAAAAATATCCTTCATCAAACTCACGTTTGAGAAGTGGATATCACTGGTAGCCAACATGAAGAGCTGTGTAATTCTTTCCGTTATGGTATCACTTTCCCCTCCTCACAGTTAAGTAATACTGTTACTGCACCAAAGTAATGTACTTAACCAGTTCCGACGAATGTAATTAAAATGGACACACACAACCGCCGGCGTCGCCACAGCCGTTCCTGCAATGGCTTCGTGCGTTGTGTACACTACGCCGGGCGACGAAGGCACCCAGTACTTGATAGCTCTTTCCAGTTCTGATCTCAGTGTGCCGAGGCTCTGACTCCATCCACCACCTGGCCATTTTACCCATTACAGTTAACAACCGTATAGTGTATACATCAAAACGATAAAATTAGTCCGATGAACTCAAAAAAAAAAAAAAAAAAAAAAACGGAAAAAAAAAAAGAATCCTCTCATCTCTTAAAAAGAAAGAATCCTCTCATCTCTTAAAAAGAAAGAATCCTCTCATCTCTTCAGGCAATGTGTCGGACTTTCAGGTGATTCTGTAGTCAGAAGTATGTTAGAGGTTTTCCTGTAACCCAGAAAAACTTATACTTCGTTGGGTGGTAACCATGTGCGGCCGGTGGTCTACCGAGTTTAGGTGCTCCAAACGACTACGGTCAGTAGTGTTTAAATCCGGGGAATAGTTACCAGCCGCGATAGCGAATCTGGTATTGTTTTCAATTTGTCTGTCTGTCTGTCTGTGTATCTGTTAGCACGATAACTTCGCAACCGCTCAAGATACCATCACAATATTTTAAAGGTGTGTAGTAGGGATACAAATCTCATACGAGATTGAAATTGGTGAAAGTAGGCCAAGGTCTATGTGTCTGTTAGCAAGATAACTTCGCAACCGCTCAACATAACACAAAATTTTACAGGGGTGTAGTAGGGATGAAAATCTCTTACGAGTTCGAAATTATTGAAAGTAGGTCAAGGTCAAGGTCATATTTCGAGCCGCGCTAGACATGCATAGGCTCGCGGCTAGTGTGATTCCCCTCTTGGGGGGGCCTCTATTTTTTTTTTTCTCCCCAACTCAAAGTGCCACTTAGGAGAAGCCAACTGACTGATCATTATTGTTACCTCCGCCAAGGTCATTTTTTGCCGGTATTGGTTTGTTTGTCCGTTTGTCTCATAGCAGGATTAAAAACGTTATGAACGGACTTTGCTGAATTTTTTTGGAAGGCTAAGGTCGGGGCCAAGCAACAATCCATTAGATTTTGGTGGTGATCAGGATCATCATCCGGGTCCAGGAATTTTTTGTTTGTTTGTCAACACGATATCTCAAAACGTTCTCAATGAATTTCAGTGAAACTGTGTGGAAGGGTGGGCCATGGGTCAAGAAAAAATGAAAAAATTTTAGGGCGGATCCGGATCTTGCAATGGCAATGACGGAGGTATGCACTCTCTGATTGCGTTCTAGTTTGTCACGAGTCAGTAGCCTAGTTTCGGATCCCTACACTCCTGATGGGGCACCAATGAAAATCAGAGCAAAATAAAACATTCCCATCAGCCTCAGTGCAGTCCCAAACTTACGGCTTAACGAGAGAGAGAGAGAGAGAGAGAGAGAGAGAGAGAGAGAGAGAGAGAGAGAGAGAGAGAGAGAGAGAGAGAGAGAGAGAGAGAGAGAGAGAGAGAATGTGCAAAAAATAAGACACCAGGGAAAATGTATGAGAGCAGGAGGAGGAGGAGAAAGAACTGCACTGCAAGTAATGATTATGTGGGAAGGAAACCGATGCCAAGGAGAGGAAAAACAAGGAGTTAAGAGGAGGTTTACTACAGAGAACAGGAAAGGCAGGGAGAGAAATGTAGGAAGCAAGAGCAGCAGAGGGAAAAGAAGGAAGTGGCAAAAGAAAAGGAAAATGGAGATACAGGAAGAGAAAGAAGAGAAAAGGAAATAGAGAAAAGGAAGGAGAGACAGTGGAGGAGGAACAGAAGGAAAGGGAGAAGCAGAGGAAGAATGTGGTGTAGAAATAAGACAAGGAGAGAGAGAGAGAGAGAGAGAGAGAGAGTGTCTCGGCACATGAGCACTAACTTCAGGATATAAATCTAGGGCTTAATTTTAGTACAAAATGCTTAGTCAACATATGTCCACTTCTCAGCCGTTATGTGTTGCTGTTACTGATAATCTAATAGGGGGAAAAAAGAAAATGGTCTGCCTCATAATTCACCCATAAGGCTCTCAGTAATTGTAGCTCCATAACAGTAGAGAATTATAACCTTGCTGACATTTTTTCCTGCAAATCATCCCAGGATTAATGCCTGAAGTTAGTGCGTCAAATATCGGGATTCGCGACATCATATTCTATATACAGAGTGTTCCGGGAGGAAAGGGCATAACTCTTGGAATTAGAAATGAGGGAATTCTGTGAAAAAAGAAAAAAAAAGTCATATCAACGTGAGTCTTAACTTCAGCTATTTCATAGCTGCAGTCACTGATCACCTTATGGGTGCATTATGAAGATCATTTTCGTTCAGAAGGTCATCAGTAATTGAAGCTGCGTAACGAATGAGATATTAATAGCTTTCCCACTTGTTTGACTTGGACCCCTATCCTCGCTAACCAGACCCAGTAATCTGTCTGTGTCGACTGTACATGTTGATATAACATTTCTTTTTTAGAATTCCCTTACTTATCATTTCCCAAAGCTGTGACCTTTCCTCCGAGGCCACTGCATATATATATATATATATATATATATATATATATATATATATATATATATATATATATATATAACCAGTTGTTATTTGTTAGTTGCTTTCTTTTACTCATTTTCACGTTCATCGACTTATTTCAGATTTCTTTTGTGTATCTGTCGTTCCATCCTTTGTGTCACCTTTCACTTTTTTCTCATTCTTTTTATTTATTTATTTATTTTTTTACACCTTGTGTTCTCACAAGCGCGCACGCACGCAATCAGTCGTTAGCAACGTCGAAGGCGTAATTATTGTGACTGAGTCGATTTCTGTGGCTGTGTGTATGTATACATGTGTGTTGATAAAATTTCTCGATACTTCCGGATCCAATTCTGATCAAAACTGGCACATGCATTTGAATGTGGCTCTAGAAGTATTAGAGGTTGACAGAGGTCAGTCAAAGGTCAAAGTTGAAGAACAAACCTTGTATCGCTGTGCTGTCTGAACACCAACTCTGCTCGTATTTTACACTTCTTCATCCCCCCCTCACTCCCTTCAATATGCCTCTTTGACCTTTCCGTCTATAATTTTTATAAATCCACCCTCCCATGTTTTCTACTTTTTATCACTTTATTTTTTTTTCTATTCTCACTCAGTCCCTCTTCTCTCACTCACCTGTCAAATACCGCTCACGTACTCCCTATTTTCATAAATTCACTCACTCAGTCTTTTCCAACATTTCTGCATTCCCTGTTATGGCCTTTTATATATCTTCTGTTGCTTAAGGCTTCTCTCTCTCTTCCTTACCTTTCATTATTTTTCAATTTATTTAAATATCACAGTCATCTGTTCTTACCGTAACTTTTTTCATTCCCGCGTATACTTCACATTTGTCTCGTTTTTATCATTTCCCTTTCCCCTGTTTGTCAAATTCTATATCACTTTCTCGCATTTTGTATCAGTGTCTCACATTACCTACAATTTTCTTGTAAAATTACTTTCTCATAATTCCAGTTACATTCTCACCTTGCTCACACTGACATTACAGTTTTTCTGTTTAGCCCTCACATTTTCCCATTTGTTTCTTATTTTCCCTCTGACAGCATTACACCTTTCTCCCTCGTTCATTCATATTTATTCCTGCTTAATTCTTAAACACTTTTTTTTTTTTCCATTTTCCCCCTTTCCCTCTCGTCCTGTTCCTTATGTAACCCTTTCCTATTCATCGCCTCTCCTTTCTGTATCCCATTCTTCATATCCCTCCTGCCTTCTCAGTACTTCAGTCCTTCACCTTTTTTTCATCCATCTCAATTTCTTCTTCACTCTCTCTAATTTTCTCTATCCATTTGTCACTCCAACCCCTCAAATCCTATCCCCCCTCACCTTTCTCATCCATTTCTCACAAACTCATCCACTCACTGAACGAACTCTCTCCCTCTTTCTCCCTCTATTTTATGTGATTCTCCACGCTTTCCCATGTCTCCTTTTGCCTTTCAATCCGTCCTACCCACCCTTCCTCCCATGCCTCTTTTTCTATCACATCCATCGCTCCCACACACTCACCTTCTTTATGTTCTTATTTCTCATCATGCAAATATTTTGCTTCCTTCGGTTCTCTCCTGGAACCTCACTCCCTTTTTCACCATCTCTCCATCTTTTCCATCGTCCTCCATCCCTGTCGCACCCTACCACATGCTTGTTCCCATTCCCTTCCCTCCGTCCTTCCATCCTTCCCCTCTCCCTTTCCCCTTATTTAATCAAGCTACACAGGTACAAATCTCGGGTGGGTGCTCAACCCGCTGAACCAAGCCGACGACGAAAGAAGGGGGACCGTGGCGTGACGAGGGTGGAGACAGGTAAGTAGGTGAGTCGGTAAGGAAGGATGGAGGGAGGAAGGTAGGATGGTAGGTAGGTTAGTAGGTAGTGAGTATGTAGCTATGGTGCGAGAGAGAGAGAGAGAGAGAGAGAGAGAGAGAGAGAGAGAGAGAGAGAGAGAGAGAATATACGCTAATTGGGAGGGTCAGAGAGGTAGGAGGTGCTTATATATGAAGGAGGAGAAAGGGAGGAGGAATAAGGAGGGAATGGGGAGGAAGGCATAATGGAGGGAGGAGGAAGAAATGGAAAGCAGAGAAAAGTGGATACAGATGGAAAGAGAGAGTTAGGGAGGAGGAACAGAAGTGAAGTAAGAAAAGGGAGGAGATGAGAGGAAAGAGGGAAAGGAGGGAGAAATGAAAGGCACAAAGTGGAAAAAGAAAAACGTATTGAAAAAGGTAAGGAGGGAAGAAGGAGAGAAGAGAAGGAGGGGAGGATGGAGGATAGGAGGTAGGAAGAGATATATGAAGGGAACGAAGAGGAGGCTGAGAGGGAAGCAAGAGAATGTGTGAAGGGATAGAAACAAGAAAAAAAAAACATGATAGAAGAGGAATGAAGTAATATATGAGAAAAGAGAGAAAGACGGTGTTACGGAACAGCGAAAGATAATGTACACTTTAAGTGAGAATACTAAAAATCACTACTGTCCCGTAAAGTTCCAGGTTCAAAACAAAAGAGTTAGATAAAATTACAAGTTAAAGTTTAATGCACAAACTAACAACAAAACATTCAGGACTCATAAGGATAATGTAATGGCAAAAAAACAGGTTAAATATATGGTTAACTGCAATAGCCTCTATCAACACGAAATTAGCAAGAGTAAATTTATCTAAGTCAGCCCTGATAAAATGAAAATACTAGATAGTACTCAGTGAATGCAAGATATATTATTACAGATACGAAATATTATTAAAAATGACTGACAAAAATACATGAATCACAAAAACCTTACTAGGCCTAAGAATCAACACCCGATGCTACACAGTACAAGAAAAAATGCAACAACAGTTATACTCAAATTACACACAGCTGCTAGATGGTTGGAGACTTCCTGAGCACTCACAATAATAATAACTGTACAGGGGAGGACAGAGATGTGAACAAAATGAGTAGATCTAAGTGGCAATGATGCAGAGACTGAGCTTATTATATAGGGGCGAGCAGAGCTTGATACAACTTGTAAGAAGGACGCGCAAATGAAGCCATGGGGACAAAGAGTTGACAATCCCGCTCTGAACAACAGAAAGAACGACTTACTCTACTATAACGGTAGAAGGGGGGAGTGAGGTAGAACACGCTCGTGATCAAACAGGCAGCACACTGTACGTTAGAATTACACAAAGGATGATGAAATCATAGGCTATGTAACAACGGATAAAGGGAGAACAAGACTGAATGAAGAGAACGAAATAAAGGAGGAAGAAATCTATCTCTCTATCTATCTATATGCAGAGAGAGAGAGAGAGAGAGAGAGAGAGACTGGTATACAAGGCTGGAGGAAGGAGGGAGGAAATGAGAAAAAGAAATATGACTAAGAGGGACGAGGAAGACAGAGGGTGAGGGAGGAAGGGAGGAAAGGAGGAAAGGGGGAGAGAAGATAAGAAAGATGAAAGGGATGAAAAGGAGAAGTGAGGGACCAGGAAAGGAGAAGATAAGACAAACGAGCGTGACAAGAGAAGGTGAGGGGAGAGTGAGAAAATGTAAGGAGAGATAAAAAGATGATCGAGGAGAAGAGGAAAGGAATGAAGAATGAAGGGAGAGATGAAGGAAGAACATGAGAGAATGTAGAGATGAGGAGTAGGAAAACAGGAAGAAGGATACTTTAAATAGTTAGAAATGACTGAAGAGTGATGAAAATGAGTATGAGACGCTTAACAACTGTGGATATTGATACTGGAGAGCACTTTGGTTTACAGTCCCCAGTTGATCGATTATTGACAAATGTACAGTAAAGGCTGCTGAAACAATCAATAAATATTCTGAGAGTGAAATCGGAGTTTATGTGCTGGAGAGGCCTGCCTGTATTTGAAAGTGTTACTTGGCTGAATGATTAACTCTCTTGAACTCAGGGTTAGATATGTCAGCTGACACGAGACCTGTTATTTGTAAGAGACATAATGACTGAAAAGCTGCGTCCGGGTGAGGCTGTTTTTGTGTGACCGGAATATACCATTATGCACCAATGCATAAAGAGTATGCAACCTGAATGGGTTACGTCTTTGCCTAGAAGGCGCAGTGATGATGCCAGACTGCCGACAAAAAACTGAAATCTTCTGTAGCCAAGATACAAAGATGTTTGTTTTCGATTCAGTGGAGCTGCTGTCGCCGCCTGGGTTCTTGGGTGACAGCAGTGTCTAAGGAGGACTTTTTCGTTTGACCTTATTACTGCACTAGTGTCCTGGGAAAGACTTTCACGCCTGACTGCACCCGAGAGGGTTCAGGAGACACAGGAATGGAATTATGTGAACTGTCCACTTATTTGTTGCCTGAAAAACAGCTGAAGCACAGTGAGCAGTTATGCAGGTAGTTCGATGAAGTACTTGTACCCGGTGGATTGCTAGAGAGGATTTCAGTCAATGGACGGGTTTCTTGTAGTCTGGTACAAAAATGCAACTCTGTAATTCATTATGTCCACACTTTACTGAACTACTGTCTAGTGAACTTCATTACAAATAACTGCACAATGCCCAGGAGAGTCGCTTACTGCTGACTAGTTTGAATAATCATCTTTGTGTACAGTGTACATACAGTGATACATATATCGGTAAGAGTCTGTTTGCTCCATGAGATAAAATGGGACTTTTGAAGCAGGTCTGAACCACAATGAGTTCCGCTACTACATCTGGGCCCTCTACTCTCGACTCCTTCATTTTCCGGGTCTGAACTGTCACTGGAGGATGCACCTTTGGAGGGGGAGCTCCAATCATCCGAGGAGATACTGAAGGTCTGAGAGGTGCTGGAGGAATCATAATCTTGTGATCTTTTGTTGCCGTGGAAGATAATCACTGAGCTTGTGTAACCAAAAAAAACACTAACCCACTCAGGACTAAGTTCGTAAACTAAAGTAAGGGCAGATCCACTGATTATCTGTATTAAACCCTGAATTTTTAGTCGTTTCAAAGATCGAGTAACTTGATTCATCGGTACAATGTGTGTGGTAGGGAAACGGCAAGAGAGAAACTAAACGAATGAATGAATAATAGACAGAGATACACAGATAAAGAACTAAACGAATGAATGAATAATAGACAGAGATACACAGATAAAGTGAGAGAGAGAGAGAGAGAGAGAGAGAGAGAGAGAGAGAGAGAGAGAGAGAGAGAGAGTTGAATTATTAAATAGTTACTATGGTAACTATTTACAAGGTAAACAGACCGAGCCAACTACACGCCTCTTCCCAAACTGGTATGAATTATTATTTTTATCTTTATTCTTATTCTTCTTTGTCTTCGTCTTCATCTTCTTTTTCTTTTTATTATTGTTCTTGGAGGTAAAAGTTTACCCCATTCTCTCTCTCTCTCTCTCTCGGTCCCCTGTTTTATCCTTCACATGCCCTTCATGTAAAATTCTGTTCTTTCTCACTTTCACGATGCCTCTCTTCACGTGTTTTTCTTCCCTGCTCAGTTCCCTTTTTTCCGTTCGTTTTTCTCTCTTTCTTATCTACGTTTGTGCCTACGTCTTCTCGTTTTTTTCTCTTCCTGTTCACTGTTTCCCTGCATGCATAATTCCAGACTTGATATAGTCTTCCTTTCTTCCTGTTTCTTTGATATCCTCGCTCCTTGTTCCCCCTCTTTATTCCGTTTATATTGCTCTTTGCTTATGTTCTTCCTCTTTATTCCTACTGTTTACAGATATGGATGACCAGCCGTCGTTCTTTCCTCTTCTCCTCTATGTTTCCCTTCCTGGCTTCATTGATTTTTTTCTTTCCTTTTTTTTTTTTTTCTGTTTACTTATCCACATCTGTACCAATATCTGATAATATTCTTTCCCTTCTATCTTCGTGTTATCCTTCTTCCTCTCTCCTATGTGTGTTTTTACATTCCTGCTCCGTTTCTTACTTCTTTCCATGTTTTCTTCTTCCTTCTCTACATTACTCGTATGTCTATGTATTTTTGTGAAATTGGTACTCTGACTCACTATTGCTACTGATGCATAAATCTTCCCGTATTCTGCCTGTTTCTGTGTTTTCTTCTTTCTTTCTTTCACCGATTACTACTTCTCCTGTTTTCCGTATCTTGGAATTTGTCTCCACAGCCGTGTTTTCTTGTTCCCTTTTCTCTGTGTTTTCTATCACGCATATTTTTTCCTTCATTTCTTTTGTGTGTTTTTCCCTCCCTGTTTTGTTGTTTTTTCTCCTTATCAACTTTCGTTTTCTTCCACAGGTATTTGCCTATGTTTTCCATGATGCATAAATCGTCCCTTCATCCGATATTAATCTAATTTTTGCATCTGCCTCTTTCTGCTTCGATTATTTCCTCCTTTTCTTCTGTCTTTTTTTCTTGCACACAGTTCTTCCCTGCACTCTCTCTCTCTCTCTCTCTCTCTCTCTCTCTCTCTCTCTCTCTCTCTCTCCTTCGATACTCCTTTTTCTTTTTCCTATCTTTCAATTTGCATATTATTTCTTCTGCGTCTTCCATCATGCAGAATTCTTCCCATCGTTCTAGTTTCCTAATTATTTTAAATTATCTCCCTTACTCCCTGCTTCGGTAATTTCCTCTTATCCCATTTATCTTTTTTGTATCTACGTTTTCGTCAACATCCTTCCACCCTTTCATTTTTTCCTTTGTCTACATATACCCTTTCCCACTCTCTCCTCTCGCTTTCTTTCCTGTTTTCTCTTTGTTTGGCTTCGTTTATTTCCACCTGTAATTATTTTCCTACTCGTTGCTTTCCTTTTATTACTGTGTAGTTTCAATTTCTTATCCCTCCATTTCTTCACTTGTTATTGTTTTCCTTTCCTCCACCCCTTTAGGTTTCCATTTCGCTCTACTCTTTTACCTCCTCCATGCTCACTAATTTGGTTCCTGCCTGTCTGTCTGCCTCACTCCCTTCCCTCTTACCCGGCGCCCTGCCTCACTCCTTCCCCTTCTGCCCGACTGCCTACCTCACTCTCTCCCCTTCTGCCTGCTTGCTTGCCTGCCTGCCTCACTTCCTTCCCTTCTGCCAGCATGCCTACCTCACTCCCAACCCTCCTTCGTATCTGCCTTCCTCCCTCTCTCTTTCCCTCCCCGCCGTCCTACATCCGCCTTCTCCCTTTCTTCCTTCCTTGTATGCTTGCCTCATTCTCTCACTCCAGACCTTCCTGCCTCATTCCTTTCCTCCTATCCCTGTCTTCTGTCTACCTGCCTCCGTCCCCTCCACACTCACTTGCCTCCTACCTACGTGCCTGCCTTTCCTGCCTACCAGCAACCCTTTCTCCCTCACTCCCTACCCTCCTGTCTCACTCCCTCCTTCTCCACTTGCCGTCTCCTCTTCTCTGCCTTCCTACCTAGTCATGTTCCTGCCATCCATCCCCCGGGGCTGCCCTGGAGTTCAAACTAATAATATTGGACTCCTCACTCGCTTTTTATTACGCCTGCAGATAGTTCGCCACACATATTGTACCGGCTAATTTCTTAACCTGATAAATATTTTTCAGAGGGACAGGGGGAAAATTGGTCTTTGAGCTTCAAAATGAGAAAACTTAAATGTTCCCGTTGTCCATACGCATAATGCTTTATTGTATTAGTTTCTGAATCTAACTGAAAGCTATATCTTAGGCTGGATGTGGATAACCTATAATAGTATTCCACATTTTTCCTAACACAAACTGGCCATATAATTATAAGTTAAACGTTACAGGAAAGGAAGAACTCTGCGTATTTTTCATTAAGACCATCCATTCTTTCCAAATTTACGAGAAGTTGAAGAGATTTGTATTAATTTCTCTTTGAAAGGTGAATTCACTGGGCAAGTTTTATCTCTATTTGTTGTGATAGAAAATGTTGAACAGAATGTGTTGTTGATGATGCATGTGATGGATAATGAATGGTTCAGTATCAGTACTGGAGTGTTACAAGGGTGTACGATGTACCCACATATCTAATGAAGTGACACATTATTTTTTTTATCAAGGAAAAAAATCTGACAACCCGAAAATACCGTTCGTCCCAAAGAGAACTGAATGAAGAGAAAAACAAATTCAAGATACATTCATTTCGAGGCACAGTGTTTAAGATAATGCGACTGATAAACAGTGAGGTACAAAGACTGATGTACACAGTTCCAGAGTTGACTAAGTTAATCAAGAAAGTAAAAAAAGTAAAAGGTGGTGAAGGGCAGTGAAAAATGGAATATATGAAATGTAAAACGCTCAGATCATGTTGAGCTACTTCTTGTGTTTGGGACCTTTGCCGAATGGTTCTGAGTTTTGTAGATGTGTGTTAAGAGCAATATGTAAAAGTTAAAGCAGATAAAAATAAACAGTAGTTTTTGAATGAACAAATGACTCCCAGTCTGATGTGTTGCTGAACAGAATACGAGCTGAACTGGTGGAAGTTTAAGCAGTTTAGTTCTGGGACAATAAAGAAAAGGAAGTAATGTGAAAAGGTTTGGGAGAATTTTGTCAGTTTTAATGAATACGAGTACTTTGATACGAAATAAGAAATGAGCAAATATATTACAAGGGAACTGGATGTG
>NC_137033.1:45373260-45393260 GCF_032717465.1 Coenobita brevimanus
AACAAACCAGCGACTGACACACCAACTAGCTGACGACTGACCAACTAACAGACAGACCAACTAACTGACAGAAGACTGACTAACCAACACAGCGACTGACCAACCAATCAACCAATCGATGTGTGCGGTCATGCACGCACGCGCGCGCACGTGCGTGCGTGCGTGCGTGCGTGCGTGTGTGTGTGTGTGTGTGTGTGTGTGTGTGTGTGTGTGTGTGTGTGTGTGTGTGTGTGTGTGTGTGTGTGTGTGTGTGTGTGTGTGTGTGTGTGTGTGTGTGTGTGTGTGTGTGTGTGTGTGTGTGTGTGTGTGTGTGTGTGTGTGTGTGTGTGTGTGTGTGTGTGTGTGTGTGTGTGTGTGTGTGTGTGTGTGTGTATTTCCTTGCGGCGGCTTGTTTCCTTTTGACTTTTAACTCCCGTATTTGTCTGCCGTTTGTGCTCAGATAGAATGAGGCTGTTGCCAAAGTTTCTTCTTCTTATTATTATTATTATTATTTTATAATTATCATTATATTATTATTATTATTATTATTATTATTATTATCACCATCATCATCATCATCGTCTCTTACAGGTAACATTAGTTTTATTAAACACGATGAACACATAGCTGCAAGCAGCATTATAAACTTCAACAGAATAAGGGAAATTGAGTACAGAGTGGCCAAAGGAAACAAACTGTCTGGTATTGTGAAGGCCTAGATGTGGATAGCAGGACTAAGTATGTAGATTGTTACTGGACAGGCTCAAGTTACATTAGTTCCCACATTAAGGGATGGGTGGGAGAATCTGGTGTGGTATTAACATAAAAAATCAAGAGGGAGGGCATCAGAAATATATGTGGACTGCAATGGGTGGATGGCATACGAAATACTGATATTCGTGAGAGATGTGGAGCAAGGGAATCTGTTGAGCGAAAGGTAGAAGAGTGTGCACTTAGAGGGTGGTGGGCAGGATATAAGACTGAGAATGTGGGTAGAAGTGGCGACGAGGATCAGTAAGAAGGTGTTTGTATATGGAAAGTGATTTTCTGAGTCGAGGTATGGGAGGTTATGTGACTGGAAGTAAGTGAATTTGTGAGTCAAGGTATGGGAGGTTATGTGACTGGAAGTAAGTGAATTTGTGAGTCGGGGTATGGGAGGTTAGGTGACTGGAAGTAAGTGAATTTGTGAGTCGAGGTATGGGAGGTTAGGTGACTGGAAGTAAGTGAATTTGTAAGTCGAGGTACGGGGGGTTAGGATGCAAATGACATGACGGAGAGAAATCGATGGATGAAGTATGTATGGATATATACTGTAGATGGTAA
Organism: Coenobita brevimanus; assembly: GCF_032717465.1. Taxonomy (NCBI): domain Eukaryota; kingdom Metazoa; phylum Arthropoda; class Malacostraca; order Decapoda; family Coenobitidae; genus Coenobita; species Coenobita brevimanus. The sequence continues at coordinate 45,374,563 of NC_137033.1, forward strand.
GCGCTGCATCTCTGTAAGACGACGGAATGGCATTATGGATCACACTAGGCTTCAGTCGTTTTACCCGTGATGTGAAGCCCAAAATTTCGAAGAACTGAAAAATGACTAAATAATGGGTGGGTCATTTCACCGGACACTCTCTCTCTCTCTCTCTCTCTCTTCGTCAATTCCTATTGTGGATCCTTTTCACCCCATTTACTGCTGTGTAAAAGGTTATAATGATAATGATGGCGATGATGATAACTGCTCTTACCAATAACATTCTAGCTTCATTAACTGCAGATATGATATATATTCATGTTCCTAATTTATCATGATGTAACGGAGGCAGTGAGAGCAAAATAGTTCATTACTTTAACTTTGTGGAGATTATCGTCTATGGCAGCGTATTTTCCAGTAGATGAAGACCAGAATAAGACAATAAGGCTCTACATCATTTCATTGGTACGTTTTCATGACTACCATTATATTGTGCTGTTATGCTCTTGTTACAGTTTAGCATTCAGGACCGAGGGATAGCTAGTTTAGGTCGATAAAGTGGCCAGAGTCCTGTAATTTACCAGTATATGTCTTCCTTGTTATGAAAGAGTGGCATTGTCGGCAAAATATTACATCTGCAATTCAATTCCTGCATCCATACTCAACTGCCGCTACACAAACTCACTCTACAGGTACGGAGTTTCCCCGCTGCGTGAACAACAATCTACACACAATTTAAAACTCTCGTCATGTATTTAATGGTTGTCTTAACTTCAGTCATGTGAAAGCTACACTAATTAAAAACATGTACGATGAAAGCCAGCGGGAATTGACGTCTGCGTTTGCCATTATAGCTGTTACGTTTTTGGTGTGAATAGTCCGGACTGGGTCGAGTTGGGAGCTGCACTAAATGACACTGGTTGTGAGTTGTGGCGGTTGTAAATACTGACAGGGACTGGATAGCTGGGGAAAGAAAGGGAGGACACAGGGAGAAGAAAAGAGGAAGGGCACAAGAGAAGAGAGGAGGAAAGTAAGGGAGGGCACAGGAGAGGAGGAAAGGAAGTGAGGGCGTAGGAAAGGGGAGGAGGGAAGGAAAAGTGGGCACAGGAGAAGAGAGAAGGAAAGGAAGGATGGGTTCAGGAGATGAGAGGAGAAAAGGAATGGAGGGTACAGGAGAAGAGAAGAGGGAAGGAAGAGAGGGCACATGAGAAGAGAGGAGGAAAGGAAGGGAGGGAACATAAGACAAGGGGAAAGGGAGGGAGGGCACACATGAGAAGGAAGGAGAAAAGGAATGGAGGGCACAGGAGAAGAGAGGAGGAAAGGAAGGGAGGACACAGGAAGGGAGAGGAGGAAAGAAAAAGAGGGCGCAGGAGAGGAAGGGAGAAGCAGAAGGAGAGGACAAGAGGGGTGGGGCGGAAAGGAGAGAGGAGATAAGTGACAGGGAGAGGAGTGAAAATGAAAGAGAAGAGAAAAGAAAGGGAAGAAAACGAAGAGGAGAGGAGAGGTGATGGAAGAAAAGGGAGAAGAAATGGGAGGAGAGGAGAGGTGATGGAAGAAAAGGGAGAAGAAATGGGAGATGAGGTAAGAAGATGGACGAAGGAGAGAAGAGGAAAGATACTTTTTTTTTTTATGTGGCCGATTCCGGGCATAGGCTTCACAGACTGCTTTCAAGGCCCAGTAGTCCTCCTACATACCATACACCTCTACATGTCACCTGACCAGATACGCTTAAGAAGGAAAGAAGTACAGAGAGAGAGAGAGAGAGAGAGAGAGAGAGAGAGAGAGAGAGAGAGAGAGAGAGAGAGAGAGAGAGAGAGAGAGAGAGAGAGAGAGAGAGAGGCACAAAAAGTTTACAGATACATGTGCCACACACATGTTGGGGAAGGGGGTAAGAAAAGACAAACGCTGATAAAAGTCAAAGGGGTTTAGGAAAAGAATTCGACAGATACATGACACAAAAAGTGATGTAGACAGTGATAGAAGAGTGATATAATTAGGCTAAGGATGAGGGTAAGGCATACACAAGGCACAGACAGTGAAGCAGAAGACAGTGGTGGTAGACAGTGATCCAGTGAGGCAAAGACTGAGGGTAGAACAAATACAATGCACAGACGGTGAAGCAAAAGACAGTGGTGGTAGACAGTGGTACGGTTTTGGCTGGTTATTTAAGTGTTACGGACAGGTGTTACATTGTCCGCGTCCATCCCACAAACTCAGAACTGGAGCTTTAACCGACTCTAGGTCGTCCTTCGATCTTGAGGCCAGTATATACTTGACTGACCGGGCTAGCGACTCACCAGACGCTTATTTTTATTTTATTTGGATTTATTTATTTGTTTGTTTGTTTATTTATTCTCATACGGTGTTTAGTTGGTAGAGAAGGTTTGGTCAATAGGCAATACGGGAAAAATAGTAAACGGTCATAACTTAGCTGCATGGTATATGTTTCTTCACTGCACACCCTCTTATTCTCTTTTTTTCTTCCCTCTTCTCCCTCCCCCTCCCCCCCCCCGACCCACACAGTTTATGAAATGAGGATACTTATACTGTACATTTTATGGCTCTCGTCTTTGACGTTTCACCAGTGGTACATCAAGACGATTATGTGAAGCTTAAGGGAGATGTCTTATGATGAATGAGGTGGAACCCTCCCCACTCAGGCTACACATTCGTACGACGGAGTCTGGCTATTCTTCGTAAAGAAAAACACACATGATGCGGTCTTGGTAACTGTTCCTCTACGTTGTTTTGTTGATGAAGAAATAATTATATTTTTACAAAAAGATGTGTTACCTATGACGTAAAAAGAAAAAAAGTAAATTCTTCCTCAGTGTTTTGACGTCAGTTCGGCCTCCCAGTTCAAAACCCCATTCAAGTACAGGTCGAGTAAGCAAACAGGCAATCCCAAGAGTAAACTCACAGGTAAACTGAGGGGAAAAAACTGTCTTGATGTTTAAAAGCGCGTGACATGAAGTCAAGATGGGGAATGGTGAGGGAGAAGGGGGAAGAGTACAGACTTATGTTACTTTCTAGTTCGACCTTTACATTAATAGAACTTGGTATAAAAGTAAATAAATAAATAAATAAATAAAATAAATGCCAGTATGTGTTATAAACCTATTGGATTAAAATAATGTAAACATATAGACTACATGCATGCAATCAGTCCTTTACGTTTTTTGGTCATATACTGTAGTAGCATCAACTCGTGCCATATTGTAAGAATTATCAGGTTCACATACCGCTGGCTTACTTGTGGATACAGTTGTTATTTTCACACTTATGTTACGCCAGTTGTTGATAAATGGCGATGAAGTCTCTTTTGAAACATATTAATGGTAGTACTTTTCACCGTATTTTTTTGGGAGTTTGTTCCAATCATCGACCTCAATGCCGGTAAAAGAAAAAATGTCTAGTGTTTAGGCAAAGTGTGCGTCTACGAAACCTCAAGGTATTCCTGCTTGTAGAGAAATCTGGAACAAACGGTGTCTGCGTTGTCAAAACCTTTAAAAATTATCTGTAGCTGCATTCTATTAATTGTTTCATGGACGCTTGATTAAAAAAAAAAAAAAAAGTTTCACATATTTCAGTCTTTATTACATCCCGGTAGTTCATTAGAAAGGAAAGTTATTGGTCTTGTTGCATTCCAGTGTAATGATTCCAATGTTGCTGCTCCTTTACATTGGTAACGGGACCAAAACTGCACTGCATATTCCATGTGTGATCGTACCAGCCTAGAGAACAGTGGGATAATGGTGCCATCATTTTTAACGAAATGGTCGATTGGTGTATTACAACATTCAGTCTGATCTTTTGATAAATTTACTGCACTTTTTAAATCTATGTACAGTACGTTACTTCAGAGTTTCTGAGGAGGTCAGTCATAGATATTCTACATTACTGTTGTTCTTGACTTCTCTTTATTTTTTCCCCAAGCTTTTAGTATTAACACTAATATTCAAGTTGTGGTAGTTATTAACATTAAACAGAATTTGTCACAGTGTTGAGCAGTATTTACTCTTACACAGATACCGGAACGGCTGTAAAGTTATTACGCGTCAGAATAATAACACCAATATCTGTACCATCCACAGATTATGTAGACGCAGGTCAGTGATTGATAGGAACAGGCCAGCACTGAGCCCAGGAGCGTTCTTTTAACTACCAAGGCAAAGGAAGCTGATGCGGTTCCCACTGACCAATCTACGGTAATGCTATATCAGTTGATACTTTTAGTTCTAATCTTACGTATTCCTATAATATGGGTACCGAATTAAAACTTTTCTTTTAAAAGGAGTGTGTGTGTGTGTGTGTGTGTGTGTGTGTGTGTGTGTGTGTGTGTGTGTGTGTGTGTGTGTGTGTGTGTGTGTGTGTGTGTGTGTGTGTGTGTGTGTGTGTGTGTGAGAGAGAGAGAGAGAGAGAGAGAGAGAGAGAGAGAGAGAGAGAGAGAGAGAGAGAGAGAGAGAGAGAGAGAGAGAGAGAGAGAGAGAGAGAGAGAGAGAGAGAGAGAGAGAGAGAGAGAGAGAGAGCAGTTCGTGATGTTCAACCTTCGGGACTGAATGGCAACAAATTAAAATAGATGGGTAAGTGGAAGTATAAGGGAATGAAAAAAAGACGATAAAATGGAAGACCAAGAGAAAGTGAGAGAGCTGTGAAATGAAGAAAAATGAAAATATGATACAGTAAAGGAAGTTAAAATGAGAGAGAGAGAGAGAGAGAGAGAGAGAGAGAGAGAGAGAGAGAGAGAGAGAGAGAGACAGACAGACAGACAGACAGAGAGGATAATATCTACGTTATATTATAATGATCCGAATTCTGTATGTTTGTTGGTTGGTTTGTTACCTTAACACAGCAAAAACTGCGCAACGTAGCGCAATGTTTGTTAAAACAAGTTGCTGTTAAAATGAGCCTAGAAGAATAAAACAATTTCTTGTCCAATCTGGCCACTGGCTCCCGAGTAATGACTCTTCTGGCCTTTCGACATCGAGCGGAGGCCGCCGAAGCTGCCTTTAAGCGAGTATTTGTAAAATGTAAACTAAGTAGTATAAGCTGATGAGGGGACGAAAGATGATAAAACTGGAAGCAAAAAGACAGAGGAGGTTGGAAGAGAGGGAGGAACTGAGTAAAAACAGTATGGGAAGGACAGCAGTTGGGATAAATAATATATAAGGATGTCAGATAACGATGATAAATGACAATAAACAAGACACGAAGAGAGAGAGAGAGAGAGAGAGAGAGAGAGAGAGAGAGAGAGAGAGAGAGAGAGAGAGGGAGAGGGGATGGTTAGGTACGGTAACTGAAAGAAGGATACATAGAGAGCGAAACTACACTATTTAAAATAAAAACAAATGAGGGAGAAAGGGAATGAATCACGGAAAGTAAGACATATGGAAAGATGAAAGGGGTGCAGTCAGTGAAGGAATAAAGAATAGGATCTGAGGAAAAGTAAACAGAGGGGGAAAGTTTAAAAGGATGAGAACCGGAGAGAATGAATCTAGAACTGAATAGGGGTCAAATAAAAAGATGAGAGCAGGAGAGGCAGTCAAAGGAAGGATGGGGTTAGGTTAATGTTTTTTAACCACTGTGATGATGGTCTATTTGTTTTCATCTGACGGAACTGGGTCTCCCTCACAGCTTCAAACTGACTTAGGTTTTTTTATATTCGATAAACCTTAGTTATGGGGTAGCAATGAGTATCTTTGGTTACTAGGTAAATCCACCCTCCAGTCTGACTACACCAGGCCATCAGCTGAGATTCATGGGGTAAAGGCCCGTCGTCAGGTTAAAAACAAACCATACTCGGTTCACTTTAATCCGTGGATTGCGAGCCACAGCTCAGGCTGCGTAGCGTCACGTTGCGAGCCACAGCTCAGGCTGGGTAGCGTCACGTTGCGAGCCACAGGTCAGGCTGGGTAGCGTCACGTTGCGAGCCACAGCTCAGGCTGCGTAGCGTCACGTTGCGAGCCACAGCTCAGGCTGTGTTGGCCGTGCATCACCGCTAACTTCTACACCCCTGCCCAAACTTATGTATGGCGCTAGCAAAGACGGAAGGAAAGAGATTTGTTTTTTTTCACCAGATGATGTCCTGGATGTTTATCTTCAAGTTTATGATAAACAAAAACACAATTTTTGTTTTTTTATTCATTTTTTAACTACTCCCCTACGTAAACTTACGCATGGCCCTACGCAAAGATGGAGCGAGAGAGAGAGAGAGAGAGAGAGAGAGAGAGAGAGAGAGAGAGAGAGAGAGAGAGAGACAGACAGACAGACAGACAGACAGACAGACAGATAGATTGTTCCTTTTCACCAGATGATGCCCTGGATGTTTATCTTCAAGTTTATAATAAACAAGAAAAAAAAATCTTCACTTTTTGCGCACCATGGCGTGGGAAAAAAAAAAAAGTAATTGTGCAATCCACGGGTTAATGTCCTAAAAGTGCCATCTCCCTATCACGAATGCTGAACAGTTATAAAATTTGAACACTAGAATAAGATGCTAGTCACGAAGAAGTTCCATGGAAAAACATAGAGCCGTAGAACTTTCATGTGCTGCGTGAAATAAGCTGCAAAAGGGCGGATATCTTGGCCAAGTTAAAGTGAATGAACTATAGCTATGATGATTTGGGGTGACACGAGTCCATGTTAAGACTGGGGTGACTCAATACGGTGATAGTGGCGGTGCTTTAGATACGTACTGTCACCAACAAAAGTCCTTCTGTCACTCCTACTTTTCTCCCTGCCGACTTTCGATAACCAGCCTCATGAGTCAAAAGAAACTGACACTGATGATTTTATTAGGTCACAGATCATTGCCATAAGTGTCTTGTACTTCAGATTTACCAGACGACTTTTTAAATATATGGAGAGAAAGGCATGAGAGGCGACAGGATTTTTGCTGTTGACTGTACTCTCGGAAATTGAACCATACAGCTTGCTTCGTCTGAAGATTATGCAAAACTTGCGAAACATGAACGAGTTTTAACTGCTCTAATGTGTGGCTTGGAGGATTTAGCTTTCCCACAATTTACTCACCAGGAAGATGCTCATTTCTCTTATTAACTTCCTTCATTTTCTCCTCTTTCCTTTTACCGTCCTACATTACACACTGCAACCATCTGCCGCACAGATTAGTAACATAATCATTTTGTATAATGAACGAGCCTTAATTTTTTATATTTTGTAACACGTATAGCCTTTATTTTTGTGCATTATGGAATGTTAAAAAATTGATCAACATTAGTAGAGGCAGCTATTGGTCACCGTTACTAGGTCGTGTTAGAGCTACGTCCTTCACATTCCTGACAGTCGCTTATATAATTTTTTCTTTATTATTATATCGCTGACTCAACGAACTTAAATTCCTAATAAAAAATATTCCTTAGTTCTTTGTTGCGTGCGTATAAAAATGGCAATAAATAAACACGAAAAACCAGCACAGAGTGTGCACAGTAATTTGCAGACAAACTGGCTCCGAAAAAAAATCGTGACGCCATGGCAACAAGCGTTTGGAAGGAGGGAGAGAGAGAGAGAGAGAGAGAGTAGGGAGGAGGGGATGGTGAGGTGACTGAAAGAAGGAGGCATAGAGAAATAGGAAGCTTCAGAGAGTGCATACCCCCGCCAATGTTATTTCCATTAAAAAGGATCCAGATCCGGATCCGGATTCGTGGATAGAGGGTCTGGATCTGGATCCGTATCCGGCCAAAAGTTTAATCAATTCTTCCTTGTCCCATGGCCCACCTTTAAACAAAATTTCATCAAAAGCCGTTCGTAACTTTTTGAATAATCCTGCTAACAGACAAACCAACAAACAGACCAACGCGGGGTAAACCATAACCTCCTTGGCGGAGGTAATAAAACTTCTCTCCTTAGGAATAAAAACAAAGTAAAGAGAAAGGGAATGAATTACTGAAAGTGACACAGAAGGATGAAAGAGCAATAAGGGAATAAAGAACAGGATCAGGAGGAGGCGTAAGTAAACAGAGGAGGAAAGTTTAACAGGAGCAGAGTCGGAGGGAATGGATTTAGCATAACTGAAAGGGGGTCAAATAAAAATATGGGAGCAGGACAGGCAGTCAAAAGAAGAATGGGATTAGGGCAATGTTTTTTACCCATTGTGATGGTGGTCAATTTGTTTGCATCTGACGGAACTGGGCCTCTCCCACAACTTCAATTCAGACTTGAGATTTTATGAAATTCGATGAGCTTTAGTTATGGGGTAGGAACGAGTATCTTTGGTTACGAAGTAAATCCACCCTACAGTCTGACTACACCAGGCCATCAACTGAGATGAATGAGGATAGGGCCCTTCGTCAGGTTAAAAACAAACTATACTCTGTTCACTTGAACTTGGCCTAAAACTGCCATCCCACCATCTTGAATTCTGAACTGTAACAAGATACAAACACTAGATTATAATGCTAGTTACGAACAAGTTTCATGGAAAGGAAATAAGGCCGTAGTATTTTTTTTTTTTTTTGCCACTGGGCTGCTTGAATTAAGCTGGAAAAGACTACTATCTAAGCCAACTTTAAGTGAATGAACTAGAGCTATCGTGATGCATGCCAAGACTGGGGTAACTCAGTACGGTGATAGCGGTGATGCTATATACTGTATACGTACTGTTACCCCCCAAAATCCTTTCGTCACTCATACTTTTCTCTCCACCAACATTCAATAACCAGCCTCATGAGTTGACAGCACCTGACAATGATTATTTTATCAGACCACAGATCATTACCATCAGCGTCGTTTGCTTTGAATTCGCCGGGAGACACTGTAAATCTATGGAGAGAAAGCCAAGTGGGGCGGCAGGGTTTTTGTTGTTGACAGCCTACTCGGAAAATGAACGACATATATCATTTATTCTGTCTGAAGATTATGTAAAGCTAGTGCGACATTAACTGCTTTTAACTAACGTAATGTGTGTCTGAGAAGGCTAATTTTTTTCCGCGATATATTCTGGTTTTGTATTAAACCTCCGTCACTTTCTCGTCTTTCCTTTGCCGTCCTTTTTTACGTACTGCAAACATCAGCCACACGTGTTAGTAATTACAGCATGTTGAACAGTTGATGAGGCTTAATTACTAGCATTTTGTAACAAGCACATCCTTTAGTTTGTGTAATATGTAATGCTAGAAAATAAATCATTTAAGGAAGGACGTGGTGAAGCCACGTCCTTTACATTCCAAATATTCACTTTCATAATTTTCCATATTGTTGTATTGGTGACTCGACTTCCTAATAAAAGACATCTGTGTGTTACTTGCAAATAAAAGTAATAACAAAGAAATAACAAAAATCAACACACAAATGCATAGTAATTTCCAGACAAACTGTTTCAGAACTAAAATCATGAGGCCGTGTCAACAGATGTTTGAATGGAGAGAGAGAGAGAGAGAGAGAGAGAGAGAGAGAGAGAGAGAGAGATATATATATATATATATATATATATATATATATACATATACATATATATATATATATATATATATATATATCTATCTATCTATCTATCTATATACCTAGGCTGCTTCCCCCAAGGAAAGGGAGGTAGCCGAGACAGGACGACACACTCTCCATTTACTCATCCATTCAAACACATTCATTCGCATCTTAGCCCCAAAGGGGAGAACGGACAGATCCTCACCGCATCACACCGCACAAGGGTCAACTGCGCAATGCAAGCAGTGACATCCACAGCAGGGCCCGACAGCAGAACTGGTTTACCCCTGCCACATCATAACAGACCCATCCCCTTACCCGCACCTGACCTGACTAGCTGATCAGACCAAATGCGGGAGAATATCCCCTCAGGGCTGCGTCATCACTTATTCATTCACAATTTCTCTCCATTTATTTCTGTCACGCACAGCCACTCTTCCTTGCTCAACAGACATCCCTCTCGCATCCAGCGCTCTCTTCACACTGTCCATCCATCCTATTCGTGGTCTTCCTCTCAGTCTTACACCTCTCACATCAGATCTAGTTATCTTTTTCACCAATCGCTCATTATCCATTCTCTCCATATGCCCAAACCATTGCAACACCCTCTGCTCAACTCTACCAGCCATCTCCCGAACAACTCCAGTTCTCCTTCGCACTTCATCATTTCGCACTCGATCCATACGCGTCACTCCACACATACTCCTCAGACATCTCATCTCCATTACATTCAAACTTTTCCTCTCTGCTACACCCATATTCCATGTTTCAGCCCCATATAACGCAGTCGGTACCACAACACCCTCATACAGCCTTCTCTTTACATCCATTCTAAGCGAACGACATTTAAACACTTTTTTCATTCCTCCCAGCACCTTTCCTAATTCATTTATTCTAAACTTCACTTCTGCATCTATTCTTCCATCCACAGCAACATGTGACCCTAGATATTTAAAACAATCTACCTCCTCAAGCAACTCACCATTCAAAACTATATTCATCCCCCTACCATCTATCAACCTCGTACACTTCATCACTTTACTCTTATTCTCATTTACTTTCAATTTCCTCCTTTCACACACCCTTCCAAACTCCTCTACCAACTGTCTCAATTTCTCCTCTGAATCGGTCACCAATGCAGTATCATCTGCAAACAGCAGTTGCTTCAGATTCCACTCTCCTCCATCAACATTTACCAGACTCAGACCACCTAAAACTCTTGCATTCACCTCCCTTACAACACCATCCATGTAAATATTAAACAACCAAGGCGACATCACACATCCCTGTCGCAGCCCCACTCTCACGGGAAACCAATCACTCACAGCATTTCCCACTCTTACACACGCTCTACTATTTACATAAAAACTTTTCACCCCTTTTAGTAACCTACCATCAAGTCCATACAATCTTAAAACAGTCCACAAAGCCTCCCTATCAATTCTATCATACGCTTTCTCTAAATCCATAAATGCATATATATATATATATATATATATATATATATATATATATATATATATATATATATATATATATATATATATATATATATATATATATATATAATCATCTAGAGGTAGGCAGAATAAAATGAAAATACGCCATCAGACAAACGTGTGAAGCTTTCACTTCGATGGCGTATTTTATATTTTATTCTTGTTATCATCAATCAATTTAATTCATTTTGTGGCAGACTTTTCGAACTGGAGGGTATTAGGTGCTTTCTTCACTGATTCTTTCATTACCAGGGGCTTTGCATGTGGTGAGCAAAATCGTCTGACAAGTTATACTATTATTATTATTTTTTTTGTTTTTGAACGTCATCGCACTGACATGGTCTTGCTATCGGAATACATAAAGCATTTTATTCGCACTCACACTAAATGATTTTATTAAACTAGGAGAAAACATAGTAGTCAGAAAGTTTATCTTCATTAATTCTTCTGTTGCACTGTCACATTTAACACTTTATTCTGGCTAACATTGTTCAATAGAGATGTCCTGGCTGTAAAATCCTCGTATTCCACTGGGTTGGGGAAGCTCCCTAACACCCGTTACTAAGCGATTTATTTTGTTTATTACACCTTACTGTCCTCTTCTGTGTGACATAAATCCTTCCAATATCACCATTTTCTTTGTTTATTACATCTTTCTCTACTCTTCTGTGTTATCTAAATCCTTCCAATATCGTCATTCTCTCTATAAGTAACGCACAAAAAAATATTAAGCAGCCATAACCAAAAAATAATACCTAAAGGAGATGTGTTAGGGAATTTCCATAACCAAGAACAAGAATACGAACTAAAGTGTTATGAATGACAGATGCAGGGTATTGGATGGGCAAAATAAACTTGACCCACTCAGCACTATATCGTCTTCTGTATTTATCCATGTTACCGCCACACGATTGTACTTCAGACAGATCCCACGTACTGAAGGGAAGAGCAACAGCCTCTACTAATTCCTTTAGTTCTATGAAATATGATGCATTTTATTCTTCTTGGGGCCAGAAGGTCTTAGCTTAGGCCGCCATCTGCTAGTGAAAGGGTTAATGGATATCAAGCAATCTCCATTAATCTCTTCTGCCCTAGGGATTACTCCCCCCCTCCTCTCTCTCTCTCTCTCTCTCTCTCTCTCTCTCTCTCTCCAGTGAAGGGTTTTGCCCATTTCATTCTAACAGTTCCAACAGTTTTCCTCAGCTAATAGAACTCTCTTGCCAATACTTACAGTAACACCTTCAGTCAGAGGACTATTTTTTTCTCTTGGTGTTACAAAACTTTTATTGACTAAGAGAGAGACTTATCGAACTAAACGAGTTAGATACAGGCTCCTATAAACTTCATTAATCACTTTAACATGGGGGAAATCTAAACTGGATTAAATAATTAACTGACGCGCTGCATAAACGAATATTATAATGAAATCTCTATGAAGGCCTTAACCATCCTGACAGCGTCTTCAGCCCGGCTAAATATTCATAACTGGAGCGAAAGTGATAGAATCAAGGGTGGGGAACAAAGAAGAACATAAACTGAGAGGAAGGAAGAAATAAAAGAAATAAGAAAATTGAGTACGGAACAGTAAAAAGGGTAAAACGGATGAGAGAAAAAATCAAAACAGGTAATAAAACATGCGACAATGAAAGAAGAAAAAATGAAGAACTGAACATGAAAAAAGTAGAAAAAGCTGAACAGAAAGAGAATGTAGAAAATGAATGAAGAAAGGAAGAATGCACAGGAAACTGAGAGAGCGAAGAGAAAATGAGGAAGCAGAATATAATGCACTGAGGAAGAAAAATATATAAGCAAAGACAAGGAAGAGAATTTAAAAAAAAGGGGTGAAGAAGGAATAGAACCATAAATAAACGATCCAAGCAAAGGGACAACACCAGAGCAATCCTATAATAAAACACTGAGATAAAACCAATGGATCAGCCCGACCACGGTCATCCAGTTCCATTAGCAGCTGCCTCGACTCGCTGGAACGGGAAGCAAAAGCCACGCAGAGACAGTGCACGATGAGGGGATGCAGTAAGTTCCATTATGCAGAAACTCTAACTGGAGTTGAAAACTCTTATTAACAAATCAGCTTCACTTGCAAATTCATGCACAACTCGTCTCGTAGCAGGATCAATCAGCAGTGGAATACCTGTCGCAATCTTCAAAATGGTTCACCATTTTAGCTGATGGGCAACCTCGCGAGCCTTTTATTATGGGCCTCCACTGCAACTTTATACTCCAAGTCAGCTTGGGTTTACAGCCAGTGGAATTCCTGCCAAACTTCACGCGTACGAGTCTGGGTCCATCAATTATAGGCTGACTATTTATCCACGTATGCAACACAACAGACTTCATCAAAACAGGGCTTATTATCAGACCTCAACTTAATATGTACTGTAGACATAAACCTACCCAAAATATCTCCAAGAAGATGGTTCAGCTTGGCAACCAGTTTGGAATTACGTGAAACAGACGCCCACTTCAGGGATATCACAGTCGTACCAACATTATCCCACTCTGCTCTGGAATTAATCGCTCTTCTTAACCACTACACCACTAACCGCATGGGAGACCTTGATTTGCAAGGGAGGCATCATGGTTAGACATATTAATCGTACCACCAACCGACATCTGTTAAAGCAACATCCAAACACACGCATCAACATGTCAAAACATCCAAAAGATTTCTCATGGCTTCGTTCTGGACCAACCACTAACTGCTGGCAACCCGCAGAGAAGCAAAATCGAATGCAGCATAACAATGAACATTAGCTGGGGCTACAATGACCAGCCAATCCTGTATGGCGAATACAGATTTCGCTTACAAAAACAGAGGCGCTTGTGCAACCAGCACTTCAGATCTTATCCATGGCAGTCTGCAGACAAACAACGAATCATCAGCCGTGGGACTACGCTACACACCAAACACATACACATTCAGACAACTCAGCTTACTCGCAGGCAAACACATTCATAGCCAACATATTCAGAATCCCTTTTCTTCTCACAGGCATACCTCGAACACACATGCACACCTAAACATCTGCTCATTACATTAACATACAGTCAGTACTTACCTCCATAACATTTACATAACCCCCCAAAAAGTGGGGCACCCGGAATTAATCCCTTTGGTACCCTACATGTTAATGACATTGATACTAATCAAGTGAAATAAATATTTAGCTGAACATTATCTGTTCCTGACATATGAAGATGTCTTTTTGTTTTGCCATGCTTGCATACAGCAAGTTTGGCCTATAGTATAAGTGGGCGTCCCAGTTCGTGAATGAGTTTCCCACGAATGACCAAGGAATAAGAAAAAAACCTACACAGACAATCGAAAACATAAACAACAACACCAATAACAATATAACGAACAACACAAAGAACGTACACATGTCCAGTGTCGAGGAATTATGGCATAAGCGGTATAAGTCCAGCTGTGTGGAAATGTAAGCCATGAGTTCATTACACGACTGATTAGCGACACAGAGACTTATCATTTCCACTGTGGCAGAGGAGCTTTTGTCTGTGTTGCCCGAACTGTTCTAATTAGTGTCAGCTTCATTGTGCAGCCTAAGTCCACAGATGAATAGGTTCAAGTTATTGCTTAACACTCGGATTGCGATGGCTCTTTACAAAACTGAATAAATTTCCCTGGAAGCTGTAAGGACTACATGAACCTTCTAATACTATCTATCTATCTATCTACCGCCAGACGCCATAATCCCGAATACGCTGATGTATTATTATTGTTACTAAGACCACGACCACATGATTCCATTCAAGTTACAACGAATCTTCAATAGGGATGGAGTCAGTGTAGGCTGTATCTAACCCGTCCAGTTTGAGAGGCATCCTGTTCTAAACTTAATAATATCGTCTGAAGACAGCAAGAAAGTAACAAGGACAAAACTACTTTATGCGGGAGATCCAGAGCCCTTCGGTGTGGATGATTTTGTGTGGTATGCTGCTAGAGAGTGGTATGGTGTGGTGCTAGAGAGTGGTATGGTGTGGTGCTAGAGAGTGGCATGGTGTGGTGCTAGAGAGTGGTATGGTGTGGTGCTAGAGGTGGTATGGTGTGGTGCTAGAGAGTGGTATGGTGTGATGCTAGAGAGTGGTATGGTGTGGTGCTAGAGGGTGGTATGGTGTGGTGCCAGAAGGTACTGTGATGTGGTGCTAGAAGGTTGTGTGATGTGGTGCTAGAGGGTGGTGTAGTGTAGCGCTCGAGGTTGGTATGGTGTGGTGCGAAAGGGGGGGGATGGTGTGGTGTTAGAGGGCAGTATGATGGTGTGGTGTTAGAGGGCAGTATGATGGTGTGTTGAATTGTGTGGTGTTGTCTTTCCTAGTAGGGGACACTCATAAACTAAATAGTATCGCCTGGTAGCAGCAAGAGTAATAATGATGCTGTCGGACTTTAGAATAAAGTCGTTTGGCAGGAGTAACGATAAAAAAAAAAGACAGAAAGAAAGAAAAGAAAATGAAAGAAAAATCATCGTATGTCTGGTTCCAATGGAGATTATTTTCAAGCTTTCCATTAAGAGTGATTTCCCCCGAGGAGAATTATCTAGTCTGATGGTTGAGTTATTGGAGTAAAAACATAATCTTATTTTCGTGTCTAAATGAGTTTCTAGCCCCTTTGCACAGAGAGTTCTCTGCCAAGCCTAATAAACCTAATCTTTCAGCAACAATGACAAAATTTAAATGACACCATCGTGCCCTTGTTGTTGATGTAACCTCAGCTTCATCTGATGTGATCCCGGTGAACTGCAGGCTGAGTCACTCTTCTGGAATGCACCAGTTTCTTTTTAGGGGACAGGGAGGGGGTTGAGAACCGTTTGTATATTCAGCCAGCACAGCCACCAAGTTACATCGGTGCCACCACATGAAGACGTCCCTCTCATCGTATTGAAGAGGTTAGCAGGTCCACTCAGACAACTCTGTCTCACTGCATTGCTCCATCTGATACATCATCATCATCATCACTACTTCCCGCTAATGAAATGGGATGGGTATGATCCGGACATAGGATGGAGAAAAAAGGAATCAAGCAAGAAATCTATCATTACAGTATCCAGTGACATACCACACAGTCATTCACACTAGGCATGCATTCGAAATAGTACCTCAGCGATAGTAAATATATAAAACTATCTTTCTAAAAATACTTTTTAGCCATTTAGCTGGTTTGGAAGGCTAACACCAGATAATTTCGTTCAGATCAAAGAAATTCTTGCAGTTTGAATGTTAAAAATGATAGTGAGCCTCTTTGGCGGTGGACTTACTTAGGTGTTTATATTCAGGACCTGAATACACTTAAGCATTTACGATAAATTCCCTGTTGTAACTCAGGTATCGAGTCGCAGCAATATCGAGAAGGCTGTTAAATCCTCCTCTGTGTCCTGTTCTATCTTCATAAATATATCATAATTCGTGGATGAAAATTGCAGCCGGATATAACTGCTTTCTGTGGAAATATCATGGAGTGCAAAATCTTTCCTTGTCTAGTTCTTTCTACAAAAATAAAAAATCATAGTTACGACGGGGAATCGATTGTTGAGAATCCTTCCGCTGACTAACACCAGACGATTTTGTTCAGCCATGAGAAATCCCACCTATCAGGAGAAACTCGTCCATATTTTTCAAACGACCATCAAACCACTTAGGTGCTTTGGGAAGGGATTATCGCACATTTGTTCTAACCAACCGAGGATCCGTAACCCCCTTCAGCTCAGCTGATGTCCAATTGTGGTGGGATTAGAGGGTCACTTGATAAGTAACCAAGGAGACTTTCTTATCTCGCTACTAAGGCTTTTCATTTAACCACAAGGTAATACTGAAGCTGTGAGTAGTTCAGTTCTACCAGGTAACGATAAACCAACGATACTTTGATCTGTACTCTCGTCGGTTCAGGAAGCACCCTAACACCTTTTTCTTTGTAGTTTATTTTTGGATCAATCTATTTATTGCCAGACGTCTTAATCCCATACGGGGTGGCCACAAACAAATCGCCTCCATGTCGCCATGTCCCCCTCCATTTCACTGCCCTGCTTCCACCTCACACACCCCTCCCTCCTATACCTCTCCACTCCATCCCTCCATCCATCCTTGGCCTCCCCCTCCCTCTCTCCCCCTCCACCTCACTCACATACATTCTCCTTATCAGTCTCTCTCTCCATCCTGTCCACATGGCCAAACCATCTCAGTGTGTTTCTCCTAACGCTTCCTATCACATCCACATCCACAATACAACGCTCCTTCTAATCTTCATTTGTCAGTCTGTCTCTCCATGTGACTCCACAGGCTCCTATTAAATAATTCATTTCCTCTGCTCTCACTCTTGACTTCTGTCCCTCCAACAAAGTCCAAGCTTCACTTCCATACGTTAGAGTTATTATCACAATACTGTCATGTAGTAACTTTTTTATTTCCATGCTCACTTCCCAGTTTCTTATCACCGCTTTCAAGGAACCAGCAACCTTTCTTCCTTGTTGTACCCTTTCAAGCACTTCACCCTCCAAATTTCCATCCTTACTCATCACACTACCCAAGTACTTAAACGTACTCACACTTTCAATTTCCTCCTCATCCAACCTCACTGTAGATTCACTGACTTCACTTCTCTCGGAGACCATCACTTTACTCTTCCCTACATTCACCTTTAAATTCTGTTTCTTACACACTCTCCCAAAGTCATCCACCAAGCCTTGCAGCTCCTCTTCGTCTTCACTTAACAACACAGTATCATCTGCAAACAACATTATGGGGAGTTTCCAAACACTGCCCTCTCTCAATAGGGCCGCTCCAACATCCACTGCCCTACCTTGTCTCTCTTTTATAACCCATCCACATACAGACTGAACAACCATGGAGGCATGACAAATCCCTGTTTCAACCCAACCTTCAAATAGAAAAATTCACTCAGTTCACTATCCAAACGCACTGCACCCTTAGCACCCTCATACATACTCTTCACAGCATTCAACAATTCCCATTACTCCACATATTAACACTTCCCACAATCCTTGTCAATCCACCCTGGCATATGCTTTCTCCAAATCCATGAAGGCCACACACGACTTCCTTCTCTTCTCTAGAAACTTTTCACTAAAGATCTAAGATTGATTATCTGATCTATACAACCTCTTCACTTCCTAAAACCTTCTTGTTATTCTCCAACTAATTTCCCTGTTATTTCCCTAATTCTGTCAATAAGTATTCTACCATATACTTTTCCTGTTACACTAAGAAGACAAATGCCCCTATGATTACCACACACTTCTTTTTCCCCCTTTCCTTTGTACAAGGGAATAATTATACCTGACTTCCAATCTTCCGGGACTCTACCTTCCTCCCAGGCCAACCTGCACATCTTCCACATCCTTTCTACTACTATCTCTCCCCCATGCTTCAGCATTTCACCGCACACTCCTTCAATTCCTGGGGCTTTCCCCATTTTGACTTTCTTCATTGCTTCTACAACTTCCATCCTACTGATTTCTTTCTCTCTTCTCACATGCCTCATTCTCCCAGCCATTCCCCAGCCACTTATACTTGCATTACTTTCATTCTCTATGTTCAGCAATTCATTAAAGTGTTCTCTCCATCTGCTCACGTTTTCTCCCTTCTCTACTAGTAATCTACAGTTTTTATCTTTCACTCCCCGACTAACTTCATTGCACTTTTTTCTGGATATGGCTGGTAAATATCGTTTTGTACGTTATTATGTTGAGTATGATGTATATTAATTAATTAAATGACGCAGAAGAGGAC
>NC_137033.1:45395760-45413407 GCF_032717465.1 Coenobita brevimanus
GAAAAGGAGGCCGAAAAAATACGGATGGAGATAAAAATAAAAGAGAAATGTGAGGAAAGATAAAGTAAGGAAAAGGGAAAAAGAAGACAGGAGAATATAGTTAATCCCCTAGGGTACGCAATTCTCCAGCCTCGACTGCCCCCAGGACGCAAAAACAGGTCAATTTTTCGACTTCCTCAAAGGTTAAAAGTTTTATGCCCGATTTATAGAGCTTGAATTTACACACCTGAAAACGCAAACCCCACCCTCCTAGACCCAATAGTTACCGAGCTACGGCCCGTCAAAGTTTATAATAGTTACCCGTCGCGGCCCCGGCGAGAAAAAAAATACGCCGCTCACACCTGTTTTCTTCGCAACAATACGTACAAAAATCACCAAAATAATTTTTTTTTTTTTTTTTTAATGTGTATAGATGTTATAAACCATTGTAATGTGCTTAGAAAAAAACAGTGACAAGCCCCCAAAATAAATATGAGAAATAAAAATTATCCTTCTCTCCTCTCCTCTCCTCATAACCTCCAATCCCCTCCCACCCCTTCCCTTCCCTTCCCTTCCCCTCGCCTAACCTCCCCTCCCCTTTCCCCTCCCCCCTTCCCTCCCCCCGAGCTGTCAAATCTAGCAAGGGAAATTGGTTATGAACCCCTCAATAAAAATATGATAAATAGTAAAAATTATCCTCCCCTTCTCTCCCCTCTTCAAACCTCCAGTCCTCTCCCTCCCCTTCCCTTCCCTCCCCTCCTCTCTCCTCTCTTTCCCTCCCTTCCTCGCCAAATCTCCCTCCCCCTCCCTTCCCTCCGATCTGTCAAATCTAGTTTTCGTTTCGTTTCGTTTCGTTTTGAAGGCTCCAACATGCTTCCATGCGTCGGCATAAAATAAAATGTCTTTTTCAAGTGGGTTTCGACTAAAGGCAGCTAAAATAATTGTGGTGTGCATATCTGTATGTAGACACCAATAAATTACAGGTAATGATTAAAAAACACGTGCCATAAAGCGTAAAAAATACGCAAAATATTAGAGGCCGGGGAGGTGCTAGGGGATGCGGGTGGGGGTTAGGGTGGTAGGGGTAGCTGGTAAGGCCAGGAGGGGGTGGGTGGGGATGGGAGGAGACCACCACAAGACACAAAGGAAGGGCCAAAGTGGAGTACAGGGACATGGAGGGAGGGTAGGGGGGAAATACCCTCCCCCCAGTTGACTGGGGGGGGCGGGGACCCACATTGGGGGGGGATTCATAAGGAGGGGATGGGAGGGGTTGTGGTGGTGGAAAGAATGGTGGGAGGTAGGGTAGTAACAAGGTAGAGGAGTAGAGGGACGTAGCGAGAGGGAGGTGGGGGGTACACCCCCCACCGCCTGGTTACTGGCCTGGGTCCCCCCTCCGGTGTGTTCAACACCTAGTTCTGATTGGTTAGAAGCCATCTTCGTCACAGCCGGCATGGAGCCAGCTGCCGCCAGTTTTTTGTGGATGTTGTACGATCGGTGTTGTTCGTCCTCTTAAGAAATTGCGCAAAAAGCCCGATCGATGAGACTAGCACTTGAGGGGTTATGAGAGAGAGAGAGAGAGAGAGAGAGAGAGAGAGAGAGAGAGAGAGAGAGATGAAGAAGAAATACACAGACGAAGGAAAATAAACGACACTGAACGAAGAAAAAAATGAAAGCGTGACGCGGGAGAAAACGCAGAGGACGAATGTAAAGAGAATGAAATAGAGGACAAAGATGAGAGAGAGAGAGAGAGAGAGAGAGACGGTAGGAAAAGGCAAGAAAGAAAGTGAAAGAGGGAAGAGGAGGACTGGGAGTGTGAAGGAGGAGGACTGAGACAGAGAGTGTAGGAGCAGTGAGAGGCTGGAGAGGTCAAGGCGTGAGGGATAAAAGAAACTTACCGCATAACAAACGAGGAGGAGACAGGGAAGACGACAACGACGATGGAGGAGGTAGATTAGGGTAATGATGATGAACCCGAAACTTGGAGGGAGAATGGTGATGATGATGATGATGATGATGATGAAACTGTTAATCTTTGCCTCAGCCTGAAGAGAAAGGTCGAGGATATGATGATGATGATGATGATGATGAACCTGTTAGTCTTCACCTTAGCCTCAGGAACACGGCCGAGGTTATGATGATGTTGATGATGATGATGATGATGATGATGATGATGATCATGATGGTGATGATGATGATGATGATGATGGGGATGATGATGGTGATGATGATGATGATGATGATGATGATGATGATGATGATGGTGATGATGATGATGATGATGAACCTGTCAGTCTTCACCTCAGCCTAAGGAGCAAGGCCCAGGTCATGATGGTGATGATGATGATGATGATGAACCTGTCAGTCTTCACCTCACCCTAAGGAACAAGGCCGAGGTTATGATGATGATGATAATGGTGATGATGATGATGATGATGATGTAGTAGTAGTAGTAGTTGTTTCCTAGGCAGTCTGGCCGAACAGCCCCAAGTCCCTTAGGAAGGCCATGGCCGAGACCGGGCTTTCCCACAGAGCTCTCAAAGAGTGTATGTTGTGTTGTTGGCGTAGGTGATTGTGTGCAATGGAGTCTTCAATAATGTGCTTAATAGTATGGGGTGCTGTGTTGCATCCTGGACAGGCATCAGCGATGGCGCCATCTAGCCTCTTCTGGTAGCTTAAGAGGGCTGGATGGTGCCCACATCTCAGCCTGGCCATGTGGACCCTGTCCTCACAAGGGAGATAGGATTCTGAAGGGTGGATGTCAGGAGGCCGTGCATGCAGCTGTGTGTTGTTTTTAAGTGACTGAATGGAGCGGCGAGTGATCTGAGTGTGGATATGCTTCTGGAAGCTGGTCTGAGGTGGGCGAGGGGGTAGAGATGACAGTATTTGTGTATGGTATCGTGTTCTGGGTGTTGTTTTGATGTTCCTTGGTGTTGGTGGATGTGCTGCCATGTAATATAGTGGATGTTGTGGGTATGTGGAGGCTGCAGCAAGAAACTGGGTGCCTCTCATGTCTAGGTGATCCTTGACTTTGAGGACTTTGATTTCTTGATGTAGGTGGTCTGTGGGTGTGGTAGCTGTGCAGCCTGTGACTATTTTTAGGGCCTTGTTCTGTATGGTCTGTAGAGTGTTGTAGTGTGTTTTGGTGAGGTTAGAAGCCCAGGCAGGGCTTGCATAATTCATCACTGAACGTAGGTATTGTTTGTATACTGTGGTGGTGGTTTCTTTGTTGTGTCCGAATGTTGTATAGGCAAGTGACCTCAAAGCATTGAGTCTTGGTGTTATTTTATTTTTAATGTTTGTGATGTGTTGTTTAAATGACATTGATGTGTTGTATGTTACATCAAGGATTTTGAGTGTGTGTGTGTGTGTGGTAGGAGAGTGTTGTTTATGGTGAGGTGTGGGATGTGACTGTGTTCTGCTGTCCAGTTTGTGAGAAGGGTCACTGTAGATTTGGCTGGGGCTATTTTGAGCCTGTTTGTGGTGAACTATTCGTGTTGTGTGTTGAGGGAAGGTTGAATGATGTGTGCAGCTGTGTTTGCGTTTTGGTGCATACATGTGATATATCATCTGCATAGGAGGCTATGTGTATCTGTGGTGTGTGTGGTGTGGGTATGTCGTGCATGTATAAGTTAAAGAATGTAGGGGACAAAACAGATCCTTGGGAGACACTGTTTGTGAAGTTTCTTAGGTAGAAGACTGACCGGCAAATGTTACATGCGCACATCTGCCAGCTAAGCAGTTTGCCAGCCATCTTTTTGTGTTATTATTCATGTTTGTGTTGAGTATTTTGTTTGTGAGGTTGTGGCGGGGATGGCATCAAAGCTTTGCTAGTGTCTAGTGTGATTAGGAGTGTTCTGTGTGGTGGCCTAGTTGAATTCATGCCATCAAAAACTCTCTGTGTAAGGTCTGTAAGAAGGGTGTTTGTGGAGTGTAGTGACCTAAAGCCATGTTGTGACTGGGCTAGGGAATGTGAGGTGTAACTAGTTGTAGTACCAGTCGTTCAGTGACTTTAGAGGGGGTGCAGAGGAGTGTGATGGGGCTGTGTGAGGAGGGTAACGTGGGGTCTTTGTTGGGTTTAGGGATAGTGATGATAATGCCATGGTTCCAGATGTTGGGTATTATGTTGTATGAGTAGCTATAGTTTGATACGTTGGTGAGTGCTTGTATTCCTTGTGATCCAAGATGTTTAAGGTAAATGTTGCTTATGCTGTCTGGTCCACAGGCAGATGAGTGCTTGAAGTTGTTAGTGATGTGCTTCGTATGGTCGTAAGTGAATGGTGCGTAGTCTGGGTCTATGGGGAACTGTCTCTTACGTCGGATGATACGTCGGTCTTCAGGATGGTGGTTTAGATGGCTGACTTGTGAAAAGTGATTGATGAGAGTGTTTGCTTGTTATTTGTTTGAGGGTATGGTGTCTGTTGTTGTGATGGCAGCGTGTGATTGTGTGGTGTTGCTGTTGGAAAGTGTGATGCTATTTAGTGTTTTGTAAAGTTTGCTGATGTTTGTTGTGTGGTCAAGTGTATGGAGGTAATTTTTCCAGTTTAGTGTTTGCTGTTCAGATATTTTATTGTTTATCTGAGTGTTGAGTTCTTGTATTTGTTGTACGGTGTCTTGTGTATGGGGTGTTGGGGAGTGTAGCAGTGTGTCCCGTTGTCTGATGAGGCTTTGAATTTCTGGTGTGAAGGTGGGGTTGTCTCTCTTTCTGCTGCCTTTAGGGATGTGTCTTTCGTCTGCGTTTTGTATAATTGTATTGAAAGTGTTCACAGTGGTGTTGATGTTTGTGATGGGTGTATTGTTTAGTGTTTCGAAATGTTGTTCTGTTTCAGTTACAAAGGACTCCCAGTTGGCACTCTTATAATTAGTGTGTGTGTGTTTGTGGCCAACTGGGGTGATTCTGGTTTTGGTAGTGATGATGATTGGGAGGTGATGAGAACCTAAGGTTTTGACCACTCTCCATGATGTAGTGGGGGCGAGGTTTGGGGAGCAGAAGGTGATGTCTGAAGATGATGGGAGGAAGAGGGTTTGGTGTGGGATATGGGTATGTTGGTCTGGATTGTTCAGTATGAAAAGATGATGATGTTGATGATGATGGTGATGATAGTGGTGGTGGTGGTGGTAGTGGTTGTGAACCTGTCAGCCTTCACCTCAGCCTAAGGAACAAGGCCGAGGTTATCAAGGCCGTCCACCAATAAGGCCTCTTTCTTCCTTTCTTATTTCATAAACCTTTCACTCCAAGGGCCTTCTTCCATACATTACCCGCTGGGTTTTCATCTGACGGAACTGGCCTATTCAGCTGGAATACTATGTCACAGCTACTGGAAATTCCATGAGCCTTAGCGTTGGATTTTAAGAGGCTTTGATGACTACGTAACACCTTTACTTTATCGATTTATTCACCTTCAGCAATGTCCTGTATGTCACAGATGCGGAACTATGTCGATATAAAACCGATCTAAATAACATGGAAGACTATTTTAAGGTTTAATAAGCAAAATCAATCGCTTTGGGAGGGGTGCTACGAAGCCTCCCATGCCACTTAAAATACAACGTTTAGTTAATAGTTAGGAGCGAGTCTCCTTGATTAGCGTACTAGTGAGGCTGAATCTCTAACCTGACTGCACCTGGCCATCAACTTTGCTGAAAGAGGTTAGGAAGCAATGTTAGGTGAATTCAAACCCAGTAAAATTTTGTATAGTACTGCACATTAACGTCTTCATTACGGAGACTTCTTATTTATTTTTTATATTTTCTTTCCATATTTTTTTCACATTAGGAGAAAGCTTTTGAATTACAAGAGTAAGATACAGTCTTCATTAACCTTTTATTACAGAATATATTAAGTTATATAACATCGACCGGAATATTCAAGATGGAACTAAAAATGTAGTTACTGGTTTGCAGGAATTCAGGCAATGCATTGACCACGAAGATAATCTTCCAGTCGATTTTATTCAACCTGAGGCGACTTCTTGGTAAAAAGTTCATGAAGGTTACATTTAACCTCTCCAGTTCGAGAAAAAATCTAAACAAAACACAACTGTATGCTGGTAACTGTCAGGGGTCATTGTAATGGACTGCTATCTATCTCTCTCTCTATAGCCAGACGCCATAATCCCGTAAGGGGTGGCCGTTTGTCTTTGGGTTAGTGTTTTACAGGGAGGGGCACTAACCCTCCTCCAACCCATTTGTTGACACGCAGGGAACACGTGTGGGTTGGTTATATAGTTACCACCCTGCGATGTAAACGGTTTCCTTTTTTACAGGACACCATTTGGCTCGTCACTCAGTGTAAAGCAACTGAAAAGAAAGAAGAGTAATAAAGAGTGACAGGAAAGACGAGGGAAATAGGAAGAGAGGGGGGCAAACACAGGAAAATAACGATAAACATGAAGGAAGAAGTAGGCAGCACTACATCACGTGATAGCTGTTGATATTAATATTAATCTACTTCATTACGGTACATAACGAGACAGTGAACGATGGCTTTAGTCCACTGATGCAAGCTTCGAAGCACAACAATTTTTTTCATAATTTTATTTAACAGTTTTATAATTGTTCCACTAAAAAGCGGACAGTATTGTGTGCAACTATACGCCAACTGTGCATCTGTGCAGTTATCAAACCCTTCACTACGATGACCTGTCTTTTATTATTGCCTCCACCAGATGATTTTAATAAACTTAGGATTAGCCTTCTTTGCTGAAGAAAGTAAAGGTTAATTTTAAATCAGTCTGTAGGAAAAGTCTAGCCCAGGCTGAATAACAACGATAACTACACGCATACATGTGTACTTTACATACACACATTGTGTGTATCTCTCTATCTATCTTCCTACCTACCTATCCATCTATCTATCCACTTATCTGTATCTGTCTGTCTATTTATCTATCTATCTATCTTTATCTATCTATCTACCTATCTCTCCATCCATCTATCCACTTATCGATCTATCTATCTATATCTTCTATATGGCTATCTGTTACTCTATCTATCCATCCATCTCTTCGCTGATCTATCTGTCTACCTATCCCATTAATCCATCTGTCCATCCATCCAATCATCCATTTATTTATCCACTTTATCTAGCTATCTATCTATCTGACTGTCTGCCTGTCTCTCAGGTAATCTATTTACATAACTATCTATCTGTATGTGCAGGTTTATCTAGCGCTCTCTAATATCAGTTATTCATTGCTGCATTAGGAGCGTAAGAGCCCCAGGCTACACAACTTTAGACATTTAAGGTGACAACTATCAGTCGCTCCCTGTCAGTGGCAATAAGCAATAAACCCCACCGACTCCTATAATGTAACCGTTATGGAATAAGATGCAAGAAATCTTTCATAAACTCTGAACCCTTTAGAGTCCAGCGTCACCCAGAACTGTGAGTGTTGTTAATAATAATAATAAAAAAAACACAATAAGAAAGTAACCCTGAAGTCCGGAACTATGATCCTGGCAACTGTAAGATGGTGGACGCAGGGCGGGACTCCTTGGGCGGGACGCTCAGGAATTATTCCTTACAATCCCACTTGCAACAACCTTGGGATTTGGAGGGTTAAATACAGTGAAGTTTTTATACCTTTCTCATGGGATTCGGTGGATTAAATACAATGTTTTTATACTTTACTCTTGCTGTCTCCAAATTGTTTTAGTCACCTATGGATATACTTTGGAATGGGAGGGGGTAGACAGAGTCGCCATTACCTCTTTCACTGCTACGGTGTTCTCCAAAGCTAAATTAATCGACTGGTAGCAGCGATAGGTTCTAAAGCACTTAGTGATTTTTTTTTTAAATCTTGAACATTCGAGCACAATAACCAGCATAGTAATAAAAACTGGTTAGATCTGATGCGCTGACCAGAAAACTGAGAAGAAATAATCTTGCTTCTGTTGAATAAAAACACCATGTGAATGGTGATTAAAAGGAATCAATGGCGAGTCTGCATAAAAAAGCGCTTGATTACATAAATTCCAGTGTTATTTGATGATGCGAAAGTGGATGTGCGTCAATAAATGTACAGTAATTAAAAAATGGGAAAACAATGCAGTTCTGTTTTTACCACTGCGATGGAAATGAGGAGAGTGGTATCCCAGTGCTGGAAACTGATCACAAGTATATCTGACTGTTAAATCCTTTTTTAACTACCTCAGTCCAACGGTGATATATATATATATATATATATATATATATATATATATATATATAGATAGATAGATAGATAGATAGATAGATATATACTAACTATATACCAGTATACATAAATCTATCTATCTATCTATATATGTAAGTTTTGTGTGTGTGTGTGTGTGTGTGTGTGTACCAGTTACCTTCATGTCACTTGCCCCGTGTCTGCCAAGCTGGTCTTCAGGCAATACATCTGTTTCTTACACCATTAGTCAAATAACAAGGAGAGAAGCCGTGATAAGACGATTTGGTGCATAGTTGTAGAACAAAGTAACTGTTCCCTCACACTCACTTCCCAAGCCTTAACCCATTCCCTACGAGAAGTCTCCCACTGAATAAAGTAACCTGGGGATAGCGTATCATCAGCATCATCATTATCACCTAAGGATGGATTGAGAGGGAATCTGGAAACGAAGTGGTAATGACTACTTTGCTGTTAAGTATTAACTTCTTCACTGCTAAGTAAAGAAGTTCATCCAGAGGACTACTCGTACTCTGTGCTGTATTTTTCGTACATCTTGACTACTGTACTGTATGAAGCTGTGGTTACAATGTTTTAATTGGAGGAATTCAATGTAGATTATTTACAGTCCATCCAGTCCGCCCTTTTTACACAGTTCAGTAAACTCACTGGAAGTAACTAAACCCAATAAAAATTACATTATGCTTTGGAAGGGACTGCCTAATTCAGTAAAATATCGTGCTATTTGTATATATTATTCTTGCTATTATCGCACGCTTTTATTTTTACAGCATAGAGGATAATTTTCGCACTGGGGAGGTCAGGTGTGGCCTTCATTAACAATCCTCCACTTGTCAGATGTCCTCCTAATCTGAATAAAATTGTCTGATATCATAAGGAAATAAATAATACTGACTTCGACGGGCTAATGTAGTTAATGTCTTCGTTACGAGAAGTTCCCATTGATTAAAGTCACTAGTCAGGAGCAAGAATACAATAAATACGTTATTGTTCTGAAGATGCTAAGGCAGACTGTTTCTTTATTCATTATACCGAGTGAAGTACAGCCTAAAACAAAATCATCTGGTGGTAGCTGGAATGAAAAAATAATCGGACTGAAGGGGTAAATGATGTACTGAAAGCAAAAATTGCTTTTTAAACTTTTAGAACACATGTTATGAAAATATTAATATGTAGGATAATTATAACCTCTCTCTCTCTCTCTTTCACACACACACACACACACACACACTCTTCATTTCCATATTAAAGCCACACTTACATTCACCTTCCCTCTGCGTCTCACTCCAGTGCCTTATGGTTTCTTCAGCTATCCTTTGCTTACCCTCACACACATCCTCCTGCCCAATAATCATTCCATTTGCATAATCAACCCTCTCCTTCCTCCTCGTCCTTCCGCTCCTCTTTTCGTTTCTCCTCCTCCTCCTCCTCCTCCTCCTCCTCCTCCTGGTGCGACCTCATTTAATATTCATCAGTTATGTCCTCTCTGACAATCTCCCTCTGTCTGACGTAAGCTGCTGTTTGTCTCACACACTCCTTAGTACAATTCTGCTCTCTCTCTCTCTCTCTCTCTCTCTCTCTCTCTCTCTCTCTCACACACACACACACACACACACACACACACACACACACACACACACACACACACACACACACACACACACACTCATTAACCCCTTCAGTACTACAGACCTGTTCTTCATTAACCCTTTCAGTACAACAGTCCTGTTCTTCATTAACCCCTTCAGTACTACGGACCTGTTCTTCATTAACCCTTTCAGTACTACAAACCTGTTCTTCATTAACCCCTTCAGTACTACAGACCTTTTCTTCATTAACCCCTTCAGTACTACAGACCTGTTCTAAGATAAATAAAAATGTTTGATGACAGTAACAATATTATATAAAAGCACGTCATCGGACTGCAGGGGTTAAATGGTGTAACGCGACATACGAAGCCGAGAAACAGCAACGACAATGCCTAATCTCCCACCACCACCACCACCAACAACAACAACGACGACGACGACACTACCATCACCACACCACCAACAACAGCATCACCCAACAACTGCCTGCCTCAAGAGTAATAGTTCCCGCTTCCAGGGATATATTTCTTTGTGATTCATGCAAATCTCAGCTGACCCGGCAGCAGAGTTCCGTTCTGTATATCATTTCTGACTAAGCGCTTAGTCTGATTTTCTCAGGATGATAATTTTCCCAGTTCTTTCCCTATCTCCCTCTTTTTTAACTCTAACCTAACTATAATTTAACCTAATCTAACAGGTTAACCTAACTGATTAACATAACCTGACACTACGAAATCGTCCCTAGCATAACCCAGACTTTCCTGGATAAGAGAACGTGCAAAAATGGTACACAGAACGGTAATCAGTGACCCGGCACAATAATCAGCTAAAGAACAGAGCACTTGGTTAAAGCCAAGGAAACTGCAGCTTTTGCAGGCTCTCAAGCACCTCTTTCTTATCCAACTATGAAAGTAAGAAAGCCATAACGTGGGAGATTCTGTAATGTCTTAAAAGAAACCATATCTCACAACAAACTCCTCCCCCCCCCCCGCTGCATCGAAATAACACAATAAAATGAAGTAGACAACACCATACTGAAGAACTAAATTTATCAAACTCACTCTCTCTCTCTCTCTCTCTCTCTCTCTCTCTCTCTCAACAAACTGGTGGGCATTTTTGCAGACAGGGCGAGGGGCGTGTACCGCACCAAGATAATAAATACGTAAGAGTCCAATTGCATATCGGTGGATCTGGGAAGCGGGGATGTTGGATTGCAGTCAGGTCCTACTCTATTACTGTCCAGGTGATTCAAGAGCAGCAGGAGGAGCAGGAGCAGGAGAGAGGTGTGGGAGACGGGAGGGACGGGCGGTAGGAAAGGCAAGGAGAGATGTCGGAGAGGAGAATGAGGAGCGGGATATAGAGTTGTAGGAGTGATAAGGAAGAGGGAAGGTAAGCAGATGTGCATGTGGGGATGAAGAGGAGGAAAGACAAGGAAAAATGTAAGAGGAGGAGGAGGAGGAAGGATGGCAGAGAGAGATGTGGAAATTGTTGGGAGCTAATGCGAGAAGAAATGTTGGATATTAATATATATATATACCAGTAATAGCCCACATGATGTTTTCCTTTCAGCTAAATGAAACTGTCTTTTAATGGTTTGAATACAAAAACACAACTTCGGAAGAATGTATGAATACATGGACAGATGGGTTTGTTTATATATTGTTACGGAACAGAGAAAGATAACGTACACTTTAAGTGAGAATACTAAGAGTCACTACTGTCCCGTAAAGTTCCAGGTTCAAAACAAAAGAGTTAGGTAAAATTACAAGTTAAAGTTTAATGCTCAAACTAACAACAAAACATTCAGAACTCATAAGGATAATGTAATGGCAAAAACAGGTTAAATATATGGTTAACTGCAATAGCCTCTATTAACACGAAATTAGCAAGAGTAAATTTATCTAAGTCAGCCCTGATAAAATGAAAATACACCTGGTAATGCTCAGGATTAATGCAAGATAAGAATTATTACAGATACAAACTATTATCAAAAATGACTGACATAAAACCCAAACATTAATCACAAAGACCTCACTAGGCCTAAGAACTAACTCTCTATGCTACACAGCACAAGAAAAAATACAACAGTTATACTCAAATTACACACAGCTGCTAGATGTTTGGAGATTTCTTGAGCACTCACAATAATAATATCTGTACAGGGGAGGACAAGGAGATGTGAACAAAATGAGGAGCAGATCTAAGTGGCAAATGATGCCAGAGACTGAGCTCGATTATATAGGGGCCAGCAGAGCTTGATACAACTTGTAAGAAGGATGCGCAAATGAAGCCATGGGAGGACATAGAGTTGACAATCCCGCTCTGGACAACAGAAAGGACGACTTACTCTACTTTATAACTTGGTAGAAGGGGGGACTGAGGCAGAACACGCTCGTGATCAAACATGCAACTGCAACTGTGCGTTAACATCCAATTACACAAAGGATGATGAAATCATAGGCTATGTAACACCTCCCCACAAAAGAAAAAAGAAATTTACAAAAGGAAATTTCTTAGCAGTACTCTAAAACAATCTGTATACGGCATTACAGAACATGCAAAAGCCTTTCCTAGTGTTACAAAACATGAGCTCTCCCTAGCACGTTCAGTCCATAGGTACTGCGCAGTATCCCTTTAACAAATCAAACTTACTTATGTACCTAGCCTTTCCGATCTTGTCTATCCAATCTTCCACACGAGGGAGAGGGTAAGTGTCTGTTTTGGTTATGTGATTAACACGTCTGTAGCGTCAATGCAAAGCCGCTGTGACCCACCTGGCTTAGGGACTAGAGTGACAGGAGAACTCCACTGTCCTGACAGGGCTCAATCATCTTGTGGTCCAACAGGTAGCCAAGCTCCTTCTGGATGAAAGGAACTTTTTCACTGGGTTCACACGGTAAGGAGGCAATTTAATTGGCTTCGCGTCTCCAACTATTCGACATCATGCATCAACACGGTGGTTCTTCCTGGAGTAGCACGGAGACACTTGCGGGTACTCCTGCAGTAATGCCGAAACTCCTGCGCTTTCCTTGGGAGGTAGATGAGAAAGCTTAGTCTGGAGATCATGTTCATGATATCAGGATTCTTCCCCAAACTATCACTCAGGCTCATACTGCAATGGGAGAAGCTTCACTCTGCAGACTCGGGTGGAACAGCTATAGTGCAGACTGGGTTATTTTCTGTCCCGCCTGTGATACAACTTTAGCATGTTGATGTGACATAGTTGCTTGTTCTTTCTACGATCTAGTGTGGCGATGACATAGTTGACATCACTGAGTTTCTCTTCTCCACGAAATAAGGACCACTAAACTTGGCTTGAAGAGGTTGCCCATGCACTGGTAGCAGAATCAAAACCTGATCTCCTGGCTGAAAGTGGCGTAACCTGGACTTCTTATCATACCAAGTCTTCATTTTCTCCTGAGCAGCTCCTAAATTCTCTCTCGCCAGCTGTAAAGCAGTGGACAGCCGTTCTTTGAACTTCATCACATACTCCAGCAGGTTGACGTCATCTCTCCTCCGACAGCCAGCATTCCTTGAGTAGCTTAAGGGGTCCTCTTACTTCATGCCCAAACAGTAGTTCAAAAGGTGAGAAGCTCCAGTGATTCATTTGGAGATTCTCTTGCAGCAAACACAACGAATGGAAGACCTTTATCCCAGTCTTTCTGATGTTCCAAACAGTATTTCTTGAGCATCGATTTGAGTGTTTGATGATATCTCTCCAACGCTCCTTGGGTCTGGGGATGTGCAAGCTGAAGACGTTGATCTGGGAAGTTGATGCCCAACTCTTTCAGAGACTGCTTGAAAACGTTTGACATGAAATTACTTCCCGGGTCTGACTGTACCCTCCTTGGGCAGCATCTCAAACTTTGTCGAAGAACACTAGCATTTCCTTAACCACGTTCTTTGCCGAGATATTTCTAAGTGGAATGGGAAGCTTCAGGATAACGAGTAGCCATTATCAATCATGGTCAACACATAAGAAAATCCTTGAAGAAGTGCTTAGGAAGAGGGCCCACAATATCCACCAACACACGGGTGAAAGGCGCCTCAAAAGGAGGAATGGGAACTAGAGGTGCAACCTTTTCGGTCTGATTACACTTCCCCACAACTTGACAGGTGTGACAAGACTTACAATACCAGGAAACATCCCTGAAGATACCTGGCCAGTAGAAGTGTTTCAAAATGCGTGCCACAGTCTTCCTCACTCCAAGGTGTTCCTGCCAAACTGGAGAATCATGAGCCACTCTAATGATATCCTGCCTACAAACACGAGGGGATGACAACTTGATGTACAACCTCCCATTCACAGTCGGCTGATGCTGTTGGGGTCTCCACTTCCTCATAAGTACTCCTGACTTTACATAATAACAAGTAGAAGCACCGGCTGACTCTTCTTCACTGTAAGCAGAGTTAGCTAGACCTTTCAACTCAGGGTCAGCAACCTGCAACTCCAACCAACTCTTGACGAGACAAATTATCAACACTACGGGGTACTGCCTCATCTGGTGAGTGGTCCAAATTAGCAAGAAAAGTGTCAGCTAGGATAACATCATCATCATCATTATCCTCTAAATCACCGAGTAACTTTAGGACTTAGCCCTAGTGACAGCACATGCAGGGAACACATCAGGGACATCACAATCATGGGGACGCAGCCACTGGCTCACTAGACAACTTTGAGGAGCTGGACACACTTGACTTCCACCAATATCATTTCCAAGTAAAGAAAGATTACACCTGACATTGGGAGTGTCTCAACCAACCCAACCATAACGGAACCATTAACAAAACCAGACTCTAAATTCACTCTGCACAGAGGGACAGAGAAGTAATTATTCCCTACACCTTGTAAGATTACAGTTTCATCAAGAGGAATTAACATTAGAGCCTAGAACACTGGTCAGCATAAGGGATTGGCAAGCACCTGTATCACGATATATTTTAACTGATTTCCTGTCATTACTGTCCAGAGGACTGACAAAACCATCAGACAGGAAATTAGCACATGAACTCTTGAGAGTGTCACCCACGTTACTGCTCAAAAGAGGAGCTCCATCATGAGAATTTAAGTTACCCCTCAAAGCAGGTTCAGTTAACTCAGTTAAAGAATTCTGGGAACTCTCAAGGTGTGGACACTAGACCAATTGACTGAATATTTAAAGACTCCTTTTTGTTCACATCACGCTGTCTCCTGAAACATCTCTCCGTAGTATGACCAAGCTTACTACAATAAGTAACATTTACTTTTTCTGAAATCTAGAGGTGAAGCTGGTATTTACTTCCTGAGAAACATCATCTTTATTCTCTTTCCTGTTACCTGTACTCTGAGTAGAGGCAACGTACTTACTCTCAGCTTTCCCTTTTTCTCTGAGAATATCTCTTGTGAGTGAGAACATATTCATCAGCTAAAACTGCAGCATCAGACAAATTATCTATTCTTCTCTCATAAAGATATAGGCTTTTACATGCTTTATAAATACACCTGTTTGGAAGTCCTCCAGCAAAAATTCATCTGCTTAAATTTGTCAAAATCAGAATCCACATTCTTAGAATTTAACCACTGCTCTAACAAAATCTTCTTTGATTTTTGCATACTCAACATGGGATTGCTTATCTTGCTTGTTCCAGTTGTCCTAAATTTTACTCTATAGGCTTCAGGAACAAGCTCATAGGCCTTAAGAATCAAGCTCTTAACTACATCATAAATTATCAGATTGATCCTGAGGGCAAAGATGCATAAGTTACTTGAGCTTTACCGGTGAGGAACAGTTTGGAAGGAGTACTGGCCAATACTCCTTAGGCCAATTAAAACCTGTAGCTACCCTCTCAAACAACTGAAAAATACTTTGTTAAATCAGATTCATTAAAAGGAGGGACCAAAGTTTTACATTTTTAGCCAGCATCAAAATCATCAGAGCTAGATGATCCAGTTCCACCTTGTTTCATGCGATACTCATGGTCTGCCTGAATCCTAGCAAGTTCAACTTGTGCGTGAAACTCAGCCCCTCCTTTTAACATCAGCTCTCCTTAGCACGTGCTTGAAATTCAGCTTCTCCTTCACACGAGCCTCCTGCAGGGCTAGCTGTAACTTAGCTAATTCAATCTGCGTTTGCTCATTTGGAGGAGTTACATTAAACAAGCTTTCATTAATCATGTCAACAATTTGATCTTTAGAATGATGAGAGCGAACAGCAATTTCCCCAATTGCTGAGCAACAAGCTTAAGTTCATTCTTTTGTTCTGTTCTCTTACATCCAACACTGTTTGCACATTTGACCAAAAAATCTTTGGCTTCATCAAGTGTAGTAATAGTAGACATCATGAATAAGTAACAGTCTACAAAATATCAAGCAATATCCTTATGATAATATCCTGAATATCCTGATATGAGGTCGCCAAATTTATGTTACGGAACAGGAGAAAGATAACGTACACTTTAAGTGAGAATACTAAGAGTCACTACTGTCCCGTAAAAGTTCCAGGTTCAAAACAAAAAGAGTTAGGTAAGAATTACAAGTGTCAAAGTTTAATGCTCAAACTAACAACAAAACATTCAGAACTCATAAGTGGATAATGTAATGGCAAAAAAACAGGTTAAATATATGGTTAACTGCAATAGCCTCTATTAACACGAAATTAGCAAGAGTAAATTTATCTAAGTCAGCCCTGATAAAATGAAAATACACCTGGTAATGCTCAGTTAATGCAAGATAAATTATTACAGATACAAACTATTATAAAAAATGACTGACATAAAACCCAACATTAATCACAAAAGAACCTCACTAGGCCTAAGAACTAACCCTATGCTACACAGCACAAGAAAGTAATACAACAGTTATACTCAAATTACACACAGCTGCTAGATGTTTGGAGATTTCTTGAGCACTCCACAATAATAATATCTGTACAGGGGAGGACAGGAGATGTGAACAAAATGAGGAGCAGATCTAAGCGGCAATGATGGCAGAGACTGAGCTCATTATATAGAGGCCAGCAGAGGCTTGATTACAACTTGTAAGAAGGACGCGCAAATGAAGCCATGGGGACATAGAGTTGACAATCCCGCTCTGGACAACAGAAAGGACGACTTACTCTATTATAACGGTAGAAGGGAGGGACTGAGGCAGAACACTGCTCGTGATCAAACATGCAACAACTGTGCGTTAAAATTACACAAAGGATGATGATAACTATAGGCTATGTAACAATATATATATATATATATATATATATATATATATATATATATATATATACATATATATAAGGCCCTCTCCACACTTCGGCGAAAGTGTGGGTTAGATAAAGTCACGATGTGTCAAAAATCCCTAATGCGTGGGTATTCGTGATCAAAATCTTGTCCATTCGTGGCATGTCGCCGATACGTCGTTCGAGGTGGAGGATATTTGTCGTAGGGGGCCACGGACAAGTTTTCGTGCTGCATGAAAACGTCGTGGCCCTCCACGATTTTGTAAAATTTCGCAGATTAGTCATCGACAACAAGGCGACGCCCTCGGCGACGTCGGCGATTACCCGACGTATAAACCGCGTATGATCGCTGACATCGGCGAGGCATCGGCAGTGAAAAAACCGTTGAGATGTCGCATTATCACGCTGCGAAGCGCCGACAATGTATCGGCGATGCATCGGTGAGGTTAATGGCTAACATAGCCTACGTAAACCGTATGATACGTACCGGCTTGTTCGACAGTAACATTTTCATCTTGCGAATGTCGGTGATATATCGCCGACATGTAGGCGAACTCAGAGGAATAACGTCGTGCCTCTTGCGCCGATGGATTCGCCGACACATCGACGATACATCGTCGACAGCAAGCCGCCGTTGTACCTTTATCGCCGTTGAATCGCCGTAAAAAAAAGTTAAAATTTGATTTTAGAATAATCC
>NC_137033.1:45413507-45428507 GCF_032717465.1 Coenobita brevimanus
CTCTCATATACATCTTCCACCCCCATCCCTCCATCTCATCCTCGGCCTCCCCCTGCCTACTTTAACTAAATCTGTGTGTGTGTGTGTGTGTGTGTGTGTGTGGGTGGGTGTGGTGAAGGGAGAGAGTGAGAGAGAGAGAGATCCGCAGTTTAAACAATCTATATCACTCACTTAGATCTATCTATCTGCAATATCTATCTATCTATTTATTAATATTTAATGCTCGCTGCTACACCACAGATCCAGCGGTGTAGTACCGCAAAACCAAAGTAAACCTCGCTTTTGCTTCACTACTTCCTTGTATTGTCTTTAACTTCTTGAGCCTAAAACTGACATCCCTCCAATTCGGAACGCTTCAGGTTATAGAAGGAGTTTAACACTAGGTAGAATACGATGCTGGCCACGAAGAAATGTTATGGCAAGGACGAAGAGCCGGAGTGTTGTCTTTCATGTGTCATTGAGGTAATGGGGAAATTAATTGCTTAAGGACAAAATTCAGGGCCACGGAAGAGTAAACAGACTATAGAAAGCAGAGATCACTCACAGTGAGTCATCACCCCATAAACCAGGGGTTCTCAAGCTGTGGGTCGCGGCTCACTGTTGAGTCGAAAGGAGGGACTTAGGTGGGTAACAGAAGGACCTAGAAAACAGTGGAAGAATTATGAAAAGCTCATATTATAACGCTGTACATTCCACATAAATAATTTGACATGCTTTTCTCACCCAGTGCTCCAAAAAGCCTACAGAAACAGAATCCATGCGTGAAACATTCAGTGCCCGTGTATTACTTCTCCATTAAAAAAAATAAATAAATAAAAAAGTTGTTCCCTTGCTGTACCTTCATGTTCTGAAAAACACTGGCATCAAAGTGTATAATACAGGGGCCTGGCCATTGTCAGGTGTGTTTAAGTTGGCTTTGCTGTAATACGTACAGTTTTATATTAATATTTCATCATGCTCATTCTTTTGAATTCATCTTGGCTAACAACAGTCCTGCCTGTAATAAGTTTATTCCGACTGTCTGGTCTGCTCTGTGCACATAAAATTTTCTTTGTAAATTTTGTTTACTGTGTAATTTTTTTCAAATTGAAGAAAGTGTTAGACGCATGGAGGATTATTAGCTATAATCAATGATCAGTAATTATTCATTTTCACATGGCTATGTAAATGGGCTTCAGTTTGGCAGGTATTCAGGAAAGACAGATGGCACTTTAAAATAAACCAGCAAGCTAATGAGTTGCACAAAATAGAAGCTAACGTACGATGTGGGTCCGCATCGGTAAAGTCTGAGAGCTGCCACAAACACCATCATTGCAGGTTGCTTTCTTCCATACACCCGAAGTCTCACCTTCATAGATGCTCAGGGATAAGTGCAAAATCAGATGAGATTAAAAAAAAAAAAAAACAGGTTCTATGGGGGTAAGTATGTGAGCAGAGAAAGCTTGCAAATACTAACCAGTGAGAGAGAGAGAGAGAGAGAGAGAGAGTGGACAGGAGGGGGTGGGGGCATGTGGGGAGTGATTCACATGAACCTCTTCACAACCTTATCTCTCTCCTGTGCGGAATAAAATCGTCCTGTCAGAGCAAGAAAAGAAAAAGACCCTACGCACGGGATTAAACTTATTTTTACCCCATACCTCACTTTATTTTGGATTTTCTTATATGTATTGTATATTTTACTAACCCTCTCTTTCTTCCTTACAATTTCCTTTACTTATACCATTACTCTTGCTTACTCACTTTACCTGTACTTCCTCTGCGTATAATTAACTCATTCTTCCCACCATTCATATTATTTATACCTTATATTTCACTTTTTACGTAATATCTTTGTTTACTTAAACATTATTTTTTGTATACTTAACCCTGTTCATTATATTTTGCTTTACCTTAATTTACTAATTCCCGTACTTTGCTTGGTGATTCTCGTACTTGATGGCTCTTTTGTTTTTATTTACAGGTATTAGGTTATTGTTATGGTGAAGAATATAGCAGGCTGGGGTTAGTACTATACTCAGTTTTTTTTATTGAGGCGAAGATGCACTTACAAGTTGGTGATGAGATTGAAGCTGAATGCAACATGTCCGAATAACATTTACTAACCGAATTTTCTCCCTCAGATATATGTTGTCAATTAATAATGCTAACGAGTAAAGAGATTATGAAGTAATATTGCATCCAGCTAATCATCACAATGCATCTTCGCCTCGATAAAAAAAAAAACTGGAGTATAGGTATGAGACCCTGTAAAACGTCCTTAAGCTTAACCCATTCCAGTTAGGTATCTTACTTTCTTTTCTTCGTATTCTCTTTGTCTCTAGATATTATATTGAATTCAAGATAGACTTCTCAAACTGGAGCGTGGTCTTGATACATTCTTCACTGCCTGAGTATTCTCCTAAGTGGAATAAAACTGTCTGTAGCGAGAAATAAAATAAATAAATAGATTAAAAATAAATATTATTGTTACTGTATTGAAGGGATTAACTTGTAGTATAAAATCCCTTGTTCGACAGTCGAGGACAAAAAGTTGACCTAATATTTCGCCTCTTCTGTATTTATCATGTTGCTTTATTGGCTAATATTCTTAAAACTTAGGAAGACACAGTATGTTTCTCTTTGAAATGATGCTTCAGGCAGGAAGTGCAGTGACAGACATGCCCTGCTTGTACAGGTAAGTGTAAATCAGATGCAGTTGGAATAGCAAGCAAAGTTTTTGGCATAATTGGTCCTTTGTCTTCACTCATACAGTTACAAACTTTTGACAGTAAAATTATTATGACTATTAAAGTGACAATACAAAGACACGAAAAGGTATATGATTATAGG
The DNA here is from genome assembly GCF_032717465.1 of Coenobita brevimanus. Lineage (NCBI taxonomy): Eukaryota > Metazoa > Arthropoda > Malacostraca > Decapoda > Coenobitidae > Coenobita > Coenobita brevimanus. The sequence goes on from NC_137033.1 coordinate 45,416,337, forward strand.
TAACCAACGACGCCTAATCCAATAATTTTCTCGTTACTGCCAGACCTTTTTGTTCAGAATAGGAGATAATTCTTTGGTTCCCAGGGGGTAAATGAAGGCTATATTTACCTCCAGAGTTCGAGAAAATCTTTCATAACTGAGTATAACTATCAGTAGATAACAGGAATGAAAAACAGAGCAGGTAAGCTTACCGGACTGAAAGAGTTAACTGTTACATGTCATGTTTCATCAATAATATGGTTGGGATTGCTCTACAGATAATGGTCTCTTTGATGTGTACAGTTATAATATCCACAGAAGTCGTGTCGCATCACTGAACTCCGTCGGTTTAAGACACTTCACCCTTTCATTCCTGTGGACGTATTTTAAATCTTATTCATACTGTCTTTAAACTTTTTTTTTACAAAGCTTATTAGAGAGATATCAGCCTGTGAGTGAGACAGGGCAAAATACTTCCAGCCTTATCACAAACAGCTGTTGGTTTCAGACTAACTGTGTACTTACAGCCAGACGCCTTAGTCCTGGAAGGGGCGATCACAGCTAATCCCTCCACGTCATTCTTGTCCTCCTCCATCAGCCAGAATCATATTAGGTCAATCTGTCATTCAAGATTATTACAGTCGGAAACATCGAAGGCAGAGATTAAGATTAACAAAAAACATAAGATCATGTCCCACTCTAACTACATTGTGCATTTGCTGGAAGCTATGTGGATAGTGTGAATATTGCCAAGTCATTTGTACTTCCTTGGTTAAGGGAAAACTATTGGACTAGCACTGGGGAAAATTGCTTTTGAGGTTTGATTTGCCTTTTTGTTTTTGTTTATTTTATATTATTATTATTATTATTATTATTATTTTCATTAACCATCATCCACTTCACTTGATGTTGGAAGCTGCCTACTTCCTTAGCTTTCTATCATTCTTTTTTCTGTGCCTGCCCTCCTCCCTTCCTATTTCTCCTATCTTTCCTGCTTTCACTTCTTATTTCTTTTCTTTCCTTTACAGGTGGCTTTACATTGAGTGACAAGCCAAATGAGTTTCCTGTAAGCCAAGAAACCATTTACAGAACGCTGGGTGGTAACCATATAACCAAACCATACGTGCTCCCTACGTGTCAGTACAAGTGGGTTGCGGAGGGTTGGTGCCCCTCCCCGTAAAACAACTAACTCAGTGTCAAATCACTGCACACCCTTTACGGGATTATGGTGTCTGGCAATTGAAGTAGATAGATAGATAGATAGATAGATTATTATTATTATTATTATTATTATTATTATTATTATCAGTAGTAGTAGTAGGTAGTAGTAGCATAGTAGTATATCCATTTATTTTATTGACATAAGGCACTAAAAAATATAGGTGACATTTACCATATCAGTTGTTCTTCCGACAATTCAAAACCTAAGTTATGAGAAGGAACAGAACGCCATGTATGTGGGGTCCTTAGAATTCTCCAATGCAGTGGAGATGCGGCTTAACCTCTTCTCCCTGGACAGTGATGATAATTAGACTTTCGTGATTTTTTTTGTTTCTCCATCGGGAACAGCAATAAAGACGATGGTATATGCGGTGACGGGGAACAGCATTAAAGTTGACGATGGTATATGAAGTGACGGGGAACAGCATTAAAGAGATGATGGTATATGGTGACGGGGGAACAGCATTAAAGACGATGTGGTATATGGTGAGGGGGTTAAAACAGCATTAAAGACGATGCGTATATGGTGAGGGGGAACAGCATTAGGGCAAGACGTGATGGTAGTATGGTGAGGGGGAACCAGCATTAAAGACGATGCGGTATATGGTGACGGGGAACAGCATTAAAGACGATGGTATATGGTGACGGGGAACAGCATTAAAGACGATTGGTATATGGTGACGGGGAACAGCGTTAAAGACGATGGTATATGGTGACGGGGAACAGTATCAGAGACGATGGTGATATTACTGACGACGACAACGACGACAACGACGATGATGATGATGATGATGATGATGATTTGCCAGTTCTCCGTCAAGCTAGTGAACGGACATATCATGACATTTTTTAGCGATACATTACCACACTTAACAGCTTGGCGACAATTTGTTTTGATGAGTTGTCGCCCAGTTGTTTCCATCATTCATAATTCCTACCCTGGTCTCGAGGGGGTATTAAGTGTGATTATACGTTTTGGATTCGCTTGTCCAATTCGTTGTACATCATCATCATCATCATAATAATCATCATCGCCCTCATCACCATCATCATCATCATCTTCATTATCGAATCATCCTTGACCTTATTTTTCCATCTATGGATGGTGTGAGGTAGATTTAAGAAACAACGAAAAGAACACAAAAGTGAGAAAGTAACATCATCATCATCATCATCAAAATCATCACCACCCTCATCATCATCATTTTTACCCACTTAAGGATGGACTGAAGTAGGATTCAAACACAAGGAAGGAGGTGAAGGATCAGTCATCATCAACAGGAGCATCGTTCTGACCATTTTACCCATCTAAGTATGACGTGAAAATGGATCCAGGAACAGAAGAGAGAGGAGACATTAAGCGAGTAGGAGCTGTATCAACAGCATTGCCAGGTAACTGGACCACACCTTCATTCATTCCTCATTCAAACCCAGCAGTTTGGCTCCACCTCACAGTGGTTTAACCATCTGTAATGAAAGGGATATGAACTAAAGGGAAAAAAATGGAATACTGGATAGGAACAAAAACAAGGAGACAGCATTCAGGGAGCGTATACTTTCACCAACGCCTACACCAGCGAACTCTGGATTACAAACCAAAAATTAATAAACTCTTCCTTGGTCCATGACCCACAAATCCACACAAAATTTTATTGAAATCCATCAATAATTTTTTGAGAAATCTTTCGGACAGACAAGCAGGGGCTGATATATAACCTCCTCCCAACTTTCGTTGGCGTAGGTAAAGATAATCAGAAAGAGAGGAGGAAGCACAGTGATGAGAGATGATAATGCCTTGAATACAGATTCTTTTTTTTTTTTTTAAATATAAGAGAGAGGGAGTTTCATAAGGCAAGCGGAGCTACAGTCAAAAGCTGCGCTCGCTAAAGGCACACATAAAAGCCAGAGGTTCATCCATTTTCTAGGTCCCTTAGTTATCATCAATACCACCATTATCATATCACCATCACCATCGTCGTCACCGTCATCACAAACGTCGTCGTCTTTGTCGTCGTCGTCGTCGTCGTCATCAGTCCAGGTCTGCAGAATAAAGGCCTCTCAACTCGTACCCATTAGTTGGTAGCCTTTTCCTCCTTAGTCCGCCACATTTGGCACATTTACCTTCTACAGCCCGAGGAGCCATCATTCAGTTCCTGCTACCCCAGACGATTTGACCAAAGTCATGGGAGATGGTGGGTTATTGGGGTCTATGTCTACCACCTCCAGTTCGAAAATTTCTCCCCGAAGCTGAATTCAGTCGTCTGGAGATGGCAAGAATAAAATATTAATTACGTTCTTTGGCTGAAGATGTTCCTCTCTCTCTCTCTCTCTCTCTCTCTCTCTCTCTCTCTCTCTCTCTCTTTCTGCCATTCATTTATGCAGTTTGTCATTCTTCTGTCCGATTTTACAAGGACAAAAAACGTGCCCCGCCCATGTCCACTTTTGCTTTTGTCTGAGGTGATTAAATTCTCTTACTCCATTTGCTCCCGAACTGAAGAACACCCGTGTCTTGGTGAGAAGTATTTGCCAGCTACATAATATAAGCAAAAGAGAAAATGATTTTTTTTTTCTGTAACTCTGCAGGTACGTGAAATACAAATCACTCATTGCATTCATTATCATCCCCCACCACCACCAGGTTAGCTGTACAAAATATTACTATTTTTCAGTTCCCAAATCTTCAGATGATAGGATACACTTTATAAAATGTGTGTATGTATTTACGTAAGTATGTATGTATGTATTCTGTGTCAGGGCCGAGTCCGGAGGCCCACGTGAAAAAGGGGGTCATGATTCCTTGCGGAATTCCAAGTTTGAATTCAATGCTTGACTCACTGCCAAACTTCTACAGATATTATGATGAATTCGCGCTTCTCATTGAAGAAGGTTCGATGATAACGTTTATGTCAGATATGTCCTGCATATATTTTTGGCAAATACCCGGTAACACTTTCTTCCTTTCCTCTTTTTTTTTTTTTTTTTTATAAGCCCTTTACTTCCTAGAAACAGAATATAGGGAGGCGTATGGCTTTACTGTAAAGCTCCCACACAATCTCTTGTAAAGCCAGTACCTATCTTTCTCTCTGCCTTTCCTTGGCATCGCATCTCGGGAGTTTTATTTCTTTTATCAAAAGGACTTACAGAATTGGTCTGTCTCTACTCAGTAACGACCCCTTCCCTCCCACAGCACACCACCCTCCTTACACAGAACAATATATCTCCCCTTTCTCCAGTTTCACAGGGGGTCTTGCTGTGGCTTGTTAGTTGCAAATAATTATGTCAGTCTTGTTTCTTGCAACGTATCGGATCCCTCTACAAAACACATACTGTATCTCTTAGTTTTCAGTGTCCTTGGTGGACTTACGAGTACATGTCTCCATTTCTAAAACTATCAGGCTGCCTTGCTCTGACGTGTTGTTTAACAGTATGGGAAGTGTGCTATATCCCTTGCCCTGTAGCTTCTCAAATAGTTATTAAAAGGGAGACCACTTAACTACATTCACTCTTTTCTTCCTAGGATATAAAAGATACCCAGTTCTCAGTCTCCCTCGTGGATTACATTTCTCTCATTTCGCCAACTTCTCAGCGTAGCTTGCTGTGGTGTGTTGTAAAAATATGGAGCTGTGCTGTATCCCTTTGCCCAGAAATTTCTCAAAAATCTTAAAAAAAGCTTACTGGAGTCATTCTTCGTAGGCTATAAAAAGATGTCTATTTTTCAGTTTCAAAATAGCCTTCGTGGACCAAAATATCTCCCATTTCCCCAATATCCCAGGCTGTCTTGCTATGGTGTGTATCTTGTAAATATAGTCAATCGTGTCTCCAGCAGCGCACCGGGTCCCTGGGCTCTATAAGTAGGTAAAAGTCTACTCACAGATCTTTCATACCCCCCAGAGGCCGCTCCCACCCCAGTCACTCCGGTCCTCAGTAATTATTTGCAGATCCTTATCCTGCATTCTGCTCGCCCCATATTTTCCAGCTGCCGTCAGGTACAGGTATGGGTACGGCAAGTGGCAGGGTGTTTTTTTTTTTTTTTTTTTTTTTTTAATGCAAGGAAGAATAAACCAAAGTGATAAAGTGGATTTGGTGGTTCGCAGGAACTCTGAAGGGTGTCATCACTATCGTCGTCGTATGTCGTTATCAACACTGATATTGTTGTCATTGTATCATTATCCTTTTTCCGTACATTGCCTACTTTAATTTTCATTCTTTTCATCTCGAATGCTAAGCTGTGAAACGAGACGACACCATGATTAAGATGCTAGTCAAGATGTGTAATAAAAAAAGAACGCAGTGCTGTAATACCGTCTTATAGTGCCATTCAGCAACGTGAAATAAGCTAAAATAAAAAAAAAAAATCTTCGATAAAATAATGGGACGAACTGTATATGGGAAGGGTTTCAACGACGAGTGATTGGGATCGGCATTCTCGCCGGTAAGGAAGCTCCCTAACACTTCTTCCTGAGAGATTTATTTTGCTTATCACTCTTTAACAATCCTCTTTAATGTCACGAAAACATCTCAAATACCACCATATTCATCAGTAAATAAAATACATATCGATATTAACCAACTGTATCCAAAAAAATACCGCTAAGGAAGAGGTGCTACGGAACTTCCTTAACTGACACGTGCACGGGCCTGAACAGACCCATTTCCTGTGCCATGGTCCACCCTACTCTATAATAATGGGAATGGGGTTAGATGTATGGTGATGGTGATGCATGGGATAGGTAAGCTTCCTTGACCACGAAGCCTTTGCGTGGTTGGGTGCTTAACGAAAATGGTCTGCCAATCAGCAAAACGTGGGTTCGATCCAAGCTAGTGACTGGCATTTCAGTGATCTTAGTGGGTGCAGTAGTAGGTCCTTGTCCTTATATCTGTTCTTACATGTTTACACCTTTTCGACGTTCCCTTGTTGGTATATACACAACTATTTTCCAACAGTATATCACTCTTATCATGCACAGTTACAGCCATTAATATCGATCCTCTTCTTATTACGATAAATAGCGGAACAATCAGCACTGACTTTCGAAATTCAATGTAAAATTAAGTTCTAGAACATTATACAAGAATTTCATAACACTGTTCGGATTAGAAAGTGCGTCGATATTTTCTTTCCCCACAGCCATATTTTCTTGTCCTATCCTCAAATGCCTCTTGCATCATTACCCATTCAATTAGCACTGGTTCGGGCCGAGGGACGGTCTTCATTTTTCCAGTGACTGAAAATTAGTACACTCTTCGAGCCAAATCCAGCGAATCAGGTACAGTTAATGATATATAAAGTACATGTCCTGATCGTGTATAATATGGAGATGTTCGCTATGGCTACTCAGACATGTAGAAGTTTTCTCTGTTGCTACAATACAATGTTACACAAACAGTATATTGTATACACCTAAAAAAGACTCAGAAAAAAAAAAAAAAGAGACAAAAGTAGAAAGAACTACAATCAGAGCACCCTGTACAATATAGATACACTTATCCTTCAAGCATTCTCAAGTGCCTCCGAATATCAAGAAGTGCAATGTAGTACTCATTTTCCCTAGCATGGAAACTGCTCCAGCAGGTGTCTCTTTACCTTAGTTTATGTTTGCATTTAGAACTGAAATAGGGGCCAGAATTTGTAAATCGATGGTTGCACATCGTTCTGCCTGGGGTGAATGTTTGTTCTGGCGCTTTCTTTTTCGAAGTTACTCGGCTTTCTCCCTCTTCTTTTTTTCCTCTTTCCTCCATCCCTCTTAGGCAATATCACTATGTCTTACTCCTCCTCTCCTGTCTACATTTTCAACTGTTGCTTCCCTAGCCCCTTCACCTGCTTGCTTTATATCTTCATCCTCTTCCTCTTCCAACACTTTCTCCATTTTAATTTATTTTCATATACATCTCCCTCTTCTTTCTACACTCTCTTCTCTCCTTCTCCTCCTTCCTCCTCTGTCTGCTTGTCTCCAGTCCATTCTACATGTTCTCTCATTCTTTTCCACATTTTCTCCCTGTTCTTCTTTGTTACTCTTGTATATTTTCCCTCCTCCCTGCTTTACTTCCCTCTCTACCTACTTTCTTCCTCTGTCGTATCATGAAGTCTCTTTTTCTCCCTCTCCTCCCTCCCATCCCTCAACCCACCGCCCATCCCCCTCCCCTCCCTCCTTCCCTTCTCCTCCTTTCATATTAGTATCTCTTCACCCTTCTCCACTTCTTTTTCCCTTCTCGCCTCTTGAATAGGGATCTTCCTCTCCTTCTCTGGAAGCACTTTTCATCTCCTCTCTTATTATGTTTCTATGTCCTCCCTTCTCCTTCCTCTGTTCCATATTTTTCCTCCCATTTGTCTTTTTTCACTTTCTAACATCCTTCCTCCTCGTTTATATTTTTTATTTATTACCCTCCTCCTCTTCCTAAGCATCTTCCTCCTCCTTTTCATTTCTCTCTTTTCATTTCCTCTTCCTCCTCCCTCTCTTTCCCCTCTTCTTTTAATATTCTGATTCTTCCTCCTCCTCCTCCTCCTCCCTCCTCTCCAATATCATATCCTCCTCTTTCCTATATATCCTTCCCCTCATCCCATCTCCTTTTCTCTCCTTCTCCAGCCCCTTTCTTCCCTTTCTCCCTCATCCCTTATTACTCTTTTCTCTTCTTTCTAGAATTTCTCCTCTGCTTCCTCTCTCCCTTCCCTTTTCACCCTTTCTTCATCTTTTCTTTACGAACGGTCTCCTCCTCCTCCTCCTCCTCTTCTCTATTATCCCCTCCTCTATCTCCTCTGATAGCCTCCTCACCATCCCTCCCTTCCCCACCATCCCCGCCACCAGTCTTCCATGCATGACCCGCCTTACAGAGGGCAGATTCAGGGGCTTTGGCCAATGTAGAACGTGTGAAGCGAATCGTGGGGGTGGAAGGATGTGTGTGTGTGTGTGTGGGGGTGTGTGTGGGTGTGTGTGTGTGTGTGTGTGTGTGTGTGTGTGTGTGTGTGTGTGTGTGTGTGTGTGTGTGTGTGTGTGTGTGTGTGTGTGTGTGTGTGTGTGTGTGTGTGTGTGTGTGTGTGTGTGTGTGTGTGTGTGTGTGTGTGTGTGTGTGTGTGTGTGTGTGTGTGTGTGTGTGTGTGTGTGTGTGTGTGTGTGTGTGTGTGTGTGTGTGTGTGTGTGTGTGTGTGTGTGTGTGTGTGTGTGTGTGTGTGTGTGTGTGTGTGTGTGTGTGTGTGTGTGTGTGTGTGTGTGTGTGTGTGTGTGTGTGTGTGTGTGTGTGTGTGTGTGTGTGTGTGTGTGTGTGTGTGTGTGTGTGTGTGTGTGTGTGTGTGTGTGTGTGTGTGTGTGTGTGTGTGTGTGTGTGTGTGTGTGTGTGTGTGTGTGTGTGTGTGTGTGTGTGTGTGTGTGTGTGTGTGTGTGTGTGTGTGTGTGTGTGTGTGTGTGTGTGTGTGTGTGTGTGTGTGTGTGTGTGTGTGTGTGTGTGTGTGTGTGTGTGTGTGTGTGTGTGTGTGTGTGTGTGTGTGTGTGTGTGTGTGTGTGGTGTGTGTGTGTGTGTGTGTGTGTGTGTGTGGTAAATCTTCTTTGGCGCAGAGAGAGGAGTTCAGAATCCTGACATGGGCTTGAGGTGTATGTGAAAAGGACGAGAAAGTCATGAGAGAACAGGACGGGGGTAGGGAGAAGCAAGCTGGTGGAGGCAGACCAGGTTCTGGAATTAGTGTTGAAGGATAACATTTCTTTGACTGTGTGGGATATATTCGGAATATTGAAAAATTTTGGAGTCTTAAGAGAGGGCCAAGGTGTTTCTGGCGACTTGAGGAAAACGATAACGTTAGTAGGTGGGGAGAGAGAGAGAGAGAGAGAGAGAGAGAGCGTTAAATGTTCGCGTACGGTGAGGGAAATGTTCGCAATCCTGAAACAGGATCACACGTGTCTGTCTGATCGTTTGGGAAAAACGGTAGACCTCAAGGCGTGAAAATTAGTTGGGTGGAGAAATAACGTGATCCCTGACCTGCCTTCCGTCCTTTTATAATCTAGAACATGCTGGTAATTTTTGACACCTTCATCTCCCAGCTTCATTTTTTTTTTCTCTCTCTCTCTCTCTGGTGTGTGTGTGTGTGTGTGTGTGTGAAGGCCACCGTTATTTGAGTTTTTATGCATCCCTTTGCTGATATGGCCTAAATCTGTTAAACTTTTGGCTGCTGTGACTTCTCTCAAAACTCATTAGCTGCTGTACCCGTTTTACTCTAACTTCTAAAATTGCCATTGTCCATCTTGACTGCCAAGTTGTAACAACAGATTAACACCAGAATATGATGGTAGTCACAAAGAAGTATAATGGAAAGGATGAAGAACCACATTTTTGTATTGTTTTTGCCACTCGGCTACATGAAATTAGCAGGAAAAGGACGAAATTCTTGGCCAACTTAAATATAAACAGGGATAATTTTTCTGTCAGTCGAATAAAATATCAGAAGGTGAATCTAATATAATGTTTAATTCGTCTCTTTAACCACTACGATATCTTCTAAGCTGAATAAATTTATCTAATAATTACCTCAGTGCCTCAGTGCGACCCTTTGGCTGCAAAAATTACTCTCACCTGAACAAAACTCTGACGGTGGACCCGCTGTCCCGAATAGTCCATCCTAGACTGAAAATAATCGTTGGGCAAAAGGAAGAATTATATGAAAAGAATGTCCTCGGGCTGCAGGGGTTAAATCGGTAAAAGTAGTCTGGGTCTGAACACAACGGTAACTTCAGTGTTTTCTGCCCTGGTAGCTCCTTCAGTCAAAAGATTATTTTTCGGGTCAGTCTTAATATCATTAAATTATTCTATTCAGCTTGGGAGAGAGACTTCGAACTGTAAGGATTAGGTATAGGCTTCATTATTCTTTTATTACTAGCGGGCTCTTGTAAACCAAGTAAAAATCGTCTGGTAACAGAAAGTAAAAATATATACTGTATATTCGGGACTGTAACGATTTCGACATTTTTCCTGGCTATCTGGCTATCTTTATACGATTTTATTCAGCTTAGGAAAATCCTTTCGTTATTAAAGGATGAATGAAGGCTATGTCAAATCCTTCCATACGAAAAAGATTTCATTAAATGGAATAAAATAATCTAGAGATACTAAGAATTAAAAAAAAAAAAAAATGTTGCTGATAGGAAAATATAGAGATGTTCTGGATTTGGTGCGGCAAGTGGTGATTGTTTGCATCCCAATCAATTTTCTGTGTTGCATAAAAGGTGTGTGAGGTCTCAGGAGTGAAATAAAGGGACATCCTCGGGCAGCAGGGATTAACTCCTTGACTACGAAGTCGTCTTTTTTTTTATATCTTTGCGACCATCAGACAAGTTGGCTCTGTTTAAGAAGGATATCCACTACCGACGGCAGGATGCTAACTGCTTATTGCCATGCCACAGTCCGGACGAGGAAGTCTTGTACGATCCTTACCGTGTGCATCAGATTCTTTGCTATGTGTTGATCTCAGGTTTTGCAGCGCCTCTGTTAGATTACGTCATCTTTCACCCCGAGGCACTTAGCTGCAAGTTAGTCCTTTAGCATCTAAAGGATTAAACTGCACTTCCTGTCGCTTTTCCGCACTACCAATTGAAGTAGTGACTCAAGGTCATATTCAAAGTATTTTGTACTTAGCTAATTTCCAGTGGGTTCTATTAATATTGTGATTAAGGCATAAATTACTGCATTTTGGGCATCCTTTCCAGTGATACTAATTTTATGGCTATAATTCTCTTAAGCAAAGAAGTTTACTGTTATAGCACAAACCTTCTGGTGTTGTGGGGGGTTGAGGGTTGGTGGGGCACTGTGATCTTAGTTTGACCTGCGCGTGTCGACCCCGAGGTCACACCGTCAGCTGGAGGGGAATCATTTGACACCTCAATCGCCAAAACCAGGTCATAGCTGTGGCATGCAGATCGCCAACACACCAACGGACAGAGGTAAAATCTCATTCTGGCTCGGCCACCCAAGTCCCTGGATATCATCCTTGCGAAGTAGGAAACGTCCTGTCGTCTTCATGCTTCCCATCCCTTCTATATTTCCTTCCACTTTTCTGATCAGTTTCTTTCAGTCAACTCTTCCTGCCTTTGACTATACCAGAAATCTGCATTTCCTTTCATTTTCTCCCTACCCACTTTCTTCCTTCAAGCTTGTTTTATTCTTTCATCCAAATCTGCATTTCCTTTCATTTTCTCCCTCCCAGTTTCTTCCTTCCACTTTGTTTTATTCTTTCAGCCTTCTCATGTCTTATGTATTTCCTTCCTTCCATTTCCCCGTTTCTTCCAAGTCATTCTCAATTTATTCCCTTCCTTATACCAGACACCTGCCTGTTCCTCCTAATGTTCCCTCCCTCTCACCTTTTTCCCCTCGTTTAATGGTTTTCGCTTGTGTCTTTTTTCTTTTTTTCTTTCAGTCATTGCTCGTTTTCTGCAAATTTTTCCTCCATTCCTTACCAGTCTGTTCATTTGTTCTTTTTGACACACACTCCATCCACTTTCTTCCTCCCTCGTCTTCATCTCTCTTTCTTACTTCTTTGTTATCTGGTTCATATTTCTTTTACTCTAAGTAATTTTCATCCTGCATTTCTCATATTCTCTCCCGTCCACCTTTTTTTTTTTCTTCCCATTCCATTTCCCATTCAATTCTTGTATCTACTCCACATTTCGTCCACAGATTTTCCCATTTCAAGCAATTCATTCTTCACTCGTTTCCCATGCACATCTGCCTGCTCCTTCCCACATACTCTCCCTCTCATTTTCCTCCCCACCCCTCTCCTACCAAGCTTCTTCCTCCACCTCGCCATCTCTTCAACAACCGAGCCAAATGGACTCGTTAACACCACAACGAGCAGAGGAGTTGCGACGATGAGGTGAGGAGATCACGGGAATATATTACACTCCCACCTACCACTCCCTGTTTTCTTTGTTTATGCGTTTTCTCTACGTTGCCTGTTGTTTCTCACCCACCCTTAATGTGTGAAAAAAAGAGGTT
>NC_137033.1:45433507-45446007 GCF_032717465.1 Coenobita brevimanus
CTATGGAAAATGTAACCCTATCACTGTGATGACGAATATAATCTATAAGCCTTGCTTCTGCCACTCTAAAGGAGTTAGATGTGGCCTTCCTTGAACCCATCATTACTAGGCTTTAATAATTTTATAGTTGCCTGATTAAAAAAAAAAAAAAAAAACGGTCATCGTATTTGAGAGGTTAACAGCATAAATTGTTCGGAATGCTCCAAAGATGACAATATTAGTGTACGTGTGATAATATGATCTTAGTATCTGGACCTCTTCCTATTTTTTTCCTTTTTTCTCTGTTACCTCCAGGTTAGGGTTTTGGATTATCTTTCTGGAGTACCTTTTGTACTGAATGGACAAAGACACCGTCACGCACTTATTTCCTTTCTAAGTAACACTATCTTCCCGCCACACACTACCCTCTTTTACATACACTTTCATTTTCCCTTCCACGTTTCACTTGGACTTCCTCCTGTTCCTCCAACCATTCTAAGTACTGCAAGATGTTACAGCTTGGAGGTGTAGTATAGTAATAAAAAATAATGCTGGAAGAGTAGAAACTACAGTAATTTGTTAATGCCTATATTTAGAACTACATAACACGTTACAGACTATCAGGTGAGCTTTACACCCAGATGAAGAGAAATGGGGATAATTTACACATTAATGAAGATTTAAGTTTATCCCTTCAATCGGATGACATACATGTGGAGGTGTAGAAGGACTACTGGGCCTTGGGATAGGCTACTGCCCCAGAGATATAGGCCCTGAAGCCTTTGGCCAGGAGTCGGACACATTAAAAAAAAAAAAAAAAAAAAAAATCTTACTATCAGCAATGGATTTATTCAGCTTGGAGAAAGAAATCAGGTAGTGAAAGGGCACTGGGACTATTTCTAATCCCGTCACTGCAGAGGATCTCTCGAAAGCTTGACAAAATCATCCTGAGGTAACAAGAGACTAAACTAAAAATCTATCACAGGGCTGGAGAGGTATTTTTGGGTACATTTTTAAATATTTAGTTAAAACATTAACAACCAGGCTCATATTAACTCATATACACAAGAGGGTCCAAGGTGTACTAATAGTAGTTGCAGCCCCAGGTTAATCTGAATGTGAACCCAGTGGACTACAGGCTGAAGTTGCTCCTCTCCTGCAGTTCACCATCCTCCTTTCAGGGAATAGGAAGAAAGCAGACGGCCGTTTGTAGAACCAGTCAGCAAAGGAGCCTGATCCTGGTGTCACCACGTGAAGGCATCCTCTCCAGCACCTGCCCATGGTGGACGAGGGCCTGACGCCAAGCTTCTGTAGCCCAGAATAGTTAAGTCGTAGGAGACTAACCAGCATCTTTCCTTGCGTTTACATGGAAGAATCGGCCATCTTTTATATTCGAACCTCTGCGCACTAAGGCAGGGAATCTCTCCTATCTGAATATGGATCTCAGTGGCTCAATGATTAGCGTATTCATCTCACGATGTGTGTTCCACGATTCTAAGGTGTGAACTTCAGGCGTGTCGGACAGTAAAAGACGATGCTGGCAGTTATGTCCTTTCACGAACTTGCACACAATATATTCACACCCTGTTGGTTCTCTTGATGACATGTATAGACAAACACACAAGGATCTTACTAAAGCTTAACGAAAATATAGTGGAAAACGAATCATTTGAAACATGCACTAATACTGTATTTCTGTCTATCTATCTATCTATCTATTGCCAGACGCCTCAATCCTGTTTGGGGTGGCCACAAACAAAACGCCTCCACGTCACTCTGTCCCCTCCATTTCACTGCCCTGCTCCCAACTCACACCCCCTCTCTCATATACCTCTCCACCCCATCCCTCCATCTCATCCTCTCGGCCTCCCCCTCCCTCTTCCCCCTCCACCTCACTCACATACACTCTCTTCGTCAGTCTTTCACCCTCCATCCTCTCCACATGGCCAAACCACCTCAGTGTGTTCCTCATAACGCTTCCTATCACATCGACATCCACACCCACACCACAACGCTCCTTTATATCCTCATTCGTCAGACTGTCTCTCCATGTGACTCCACAGGCTCCTCTTAAATAACTCATTTCCACTGCTCTCACTCTTGATTTGTGTCTTTCCAACAACATCCAAGCTTCACTTCCATACGTTAGAGTTGGTATCACAATACTGTCATGTAGTAACTTTTTAACTTCCATGCTCACTTCCCTGTTTCTTATCACTGCTTTCAAAGAACTTCAAAGAACCAGCAACCTTTCTTCCTGCTGTACCCTTTCAAGCACTTCACCCTCCAAACCTCCATCCTTACTCATCACACTACCCAAGTACTTAAACCTACTCACATTTTCCAATTCCTCACCATCCAATCTCGCTGTACATTCACTGACTTCACCTCTCTCAAAGACCATCACTTTACTCTTCCCTACATTCACCTTTAGATTCCGTTTCTTACTCTCCCAAACTCTCCCCTTCATCTTCACTCAACAACACAGTATCATCTGCAAACAACAGTACAGGGAGTTTCCAAACACTATCATCAGTTGTAAATTTTCTTTAGACGTTACAGGGAGTACAGCTGTTTCTTTGACTGTACAGACTGGGGAAAAAAAAAAATAAAACACCCTGACTTCCCACTGACACGGATTTCCTATTCAGGCTTTGCAAGTCTGGGGAAGGACTAATATCTGGCCATAATTCGAAAAGTGGATCTTGTCTTGCAGTGGGCCTAATATGGACTGCTGCAGATTGAAACGAAATTTATACAGTATATTCGTCTGATATATGGACGGGCACGGAGGAAAGAGAGCAGTGTAAGCTACGCTGTACCAAAATTTCCACTGTATGGGAGAATACACTCAGAAAACTAAAAAGCACAGAATTAGCCAGATCAAAAATTAATTTCGGTAATGTGCACAGCATCGTGAGTTACTGTGGGGAAACACGACGCCGACGTTACCATCACGCAAACAGAACCCATTGGAGGCGGGGAAGAAAGTGCCGTTAAATGCAGTGTTTGAAAGAATTTATGGCTGCACGTGTTATAGCAGAAGCAAATATAAAATAAAATTATTAAACATTGTCTGCCCTCTTAAAATTCGGTGCAGCTGACTTAATTTGTTTTGTTAGTGTCTTCATTCCTTTACCATACTTTTGAGTGAAGTGCAACAACCTCACGGATTTAATTCATTAGCTTTTTGCCAGAAAATCAACTCAACTTCGGATTTTATCAAGTTGATTCAACTGAATAAACTCCCTTACGGAAACAGCGTTAGTGTATTGTTTGATGCAACGACATTTAATTTTACGGGTAGTTACCTTCCCCCCCCCCTCAAACTCACGGTATCCGGAAAACGCACCGGAAAAAATGGCACAGGAAAAAATGGCATTGGCAAAAATGGCACTGGGAAAAAATGGCACCGGAAAATACGTCACAAAGTGTGAAGTAGGAAAAAATGGCACACAAAAGTACTTGCATATTTTGGTATGAGTTTCATATACTACAGTTATGAGTTATGGGTTTCGAACATTTCGCCATCGTGAAACAGAACTAAACCCAACACTAAACAAACCTTCCTGGCGCAAGTTGTGAGGTATCAGACTAGTGGAATTCTGTCAGCTCTTTGGAACACTGCTACGTACTGTACGACTTACTACCACCGTGGAGATTATCGAGAGCAATAAGAGAGGTAAGAAACTGTGTTACAGTGGATACATTACACCAAGCAGTGGTCAAGAGCTAAAGCGATTCGGTGGATGTGCGTCAAGCGAACACTATCGTGCAAAGGGGCCTTAGTAACTTCTCTTGAAAATGAAAATCCAAAACTTGTGATGGAACACAACCATGATGGTGACGAAAGTGTTATTAAAGCAGCAAAATGTAAATCTAGAATGACAACGTTGGCTAAAACTACTCAAGATAAACCTGGTCAAATATACGCCCAAACTGCCTTAGCCAAGGAAAAAGAAGCTCGGGCTCATTTCGTATCTCAAGAACATTGTAAAAGACTCATTCGGCATCACCAAAGCTCCAATCAACCTCGTGACCCTGCTGCACTACAGGAACTTATTTCAGGTGCATGGGCGTCAACTGGTGGAGCAGAACCACAACCATTCTTCATATGACAACGGTCCAGACAGTGACAACAAATATTTCATTTGTTATTTTAACAAATAAACCATGATTATGCCCAGATTAACTACTGACATTTTAACAAATAAACCAAGATCAATTGTCGTTCATATGCCCGGATTAACTGTAGAGCAATAAATAGTTTAGCTGATTAATTCTCGTTGTGCCATTTTTTCCTACCCAGAAGGGTATGCCATTTTTTCAAGCGCCATTTTTTCTTGTGACATTTTTTCCTGTGCCATTTTTTCTGGTGCCATTTTTCCCTACATTCCACACACACACACACACACACACACACACACACACACACACACACACACACACACACACACACACACACACACACACACACACACACACACACACACACACACACACACACACACACACACACACACACCATCTCTGTTTGTGTGTCTGTGTCTGTCTGTGTCTGTGTCTGTCTGTGTGTATGTATGTCTGTGCCTGTCTGTCTGTCTGTGTGTGACTGTTTGTCTCCGACTACCCACACTCGCTCTCCCTCAGCCCCTCCACCTACCCTATCTCCATTCCTTCCTCTTCCTCTTCTCCCCCTTCCACTTCCCTTTTCCTCTCCCCGCTCCCTTTCATCCTTCCCCTTCCTCTCCCCGCTCCTCTTCATCCTTCCCCTTCCTCTCCCCGCTCCCCTTCATCCTTCCCCTTCCCCTCCTCGCTCCCCTTCATCCTTCCCCTTCTTCCTTGAATCAACCTTCCCCTCCCCCTATTGCCCCTGCCCCTGCCCATGTCCCAGCCTCCCCCCCCCCCCGTCTGTCTGTCTCTGTCTGTCTGTCTGTCTGTCTCTCTCTCTCTCTCTCTCTCTCTCTCTCTCTCTCATAGAGGCGAGGTAAATATCCGCTGAAGGTGGTCATTTTCGTCCGCCTGGCTTGGTGTACAGAGGCCAGCAGGTGGAGCCAACACAATGGATTACACAGCCAAAATACAAAGCAGAGAAAATAGGGTCAGGAGGCAGCTGCACGAGGGAGGCAAAGACCTATAGTCTGTTTTCACCTGACAGATCTGGGTCACTGCCATCACGTGAATACTAATTGTTGGTTGTATGGAACTGGATGAGCCTCAGTTAGGTGTGAATGAGTCTCCTTGGTTACAAGTCATATCAACTCTCTCACCTGACAACACCTGACTATCACCTGATCTGAATGCAGTTAGTTATAGTTGTCAGGCAGGTTAGAACAAATGCCCTATACTGTTGTTGCAAGGCTCAGATTGGCGTTGTTGTGGGCTAGGAGACTTGCCAGGATGCTTGCGTTACCAACTTTACAGTATGTGCATGTTACCTACTACACCTTAAAGCCTTCACACCGAGGATAGGTTTTCCATAAATACATTTTTGTTACTATTTGTAGACATTTACTATCTATCTATTTGTATTTCTCTCTCTCTCTCTCTCTCTCTCTCTCTCTCTCTCTCTCTCTCTCTCTCTCTCTCTCTCTCTCTCTCTCTCTCTCTCCTTACAAATATTGTTTATCAAGAAATAGCTCTAAATGTGATTTTTTTTTTCAGATAATATGCGGATGTATGTATGTTTATACGGATGTATGTTTGTATGGATGTATGTTTGTACGGGTGTATGTTTGTACGGGTGTATGTTTGTACGGTTGTATGTTTGTAAGGATGAATGTTTGTATTGATGTGTGTTTGTATATACGAGCTATTTATATGATTTTTGTTCCAGTGGTCACTACCTAATGAGGTAAATATACTGTATATAATATAAAAAATGTTTCGTGCTTATTACCCTAGTATTAACTCAATATTTTATCTGTCTAAACAGAATACGGGTTGTTTTATCATTCTGTATGGTAAATCCCATGTCATGAGAGAAAATTCTTCTGAGATGACTCCCCTCCCCCACTCACTTTTATTTTTCCTCACTTCGCTATACACAGGATCGTTCATGCATTGCAAAGCCACCATGCTAGTCACTCACCATGCCTTTTGATATATCTCATACCTTCTCTTGGCGAATTCTTCCAAATACCCTACTACATCACTCAAGAGACATGCCACGATAGTTTTTGCACTCACTTCGCTCACCTTTGTTCTTTTACAGGAGTACAGTCATACCCATTTTAAACTCTGCTGGTATAGTTCTACCCAACCATGTGTTCTTTCCTATCTCAAACAAACACTTGACTCCACTCCCTACGCTACACGCGATCATCTCTGCACATACCTCATCAACTCCCGATGCCTTCCTATTCTACAGCCGTTTCACAGTATTCATTTCTGTCAGTGCCACGTTTCCTGACAATACATCCTTTCTCTGCACGCCATCAACACCAGTACTTCTTACAGCCACTCCGTTCACACCATTCCTATTCAAAATATTCCTTCCATCTGCTCCTTACGTAACTACCTGGGTTAGTATTCTTCCACTTCCACCCCCTCACATTTTCCCACTTTTTTGTTTTTGTTTTACTTTCACTTCACCATCTAGCACCTTTTTATTCACAACGGCTTCTCATTTTCAGAGAAATTTGCGTTTATTTTTCTTACAAGATCACCATTTACTTCCGTTAGTTTTTTCACATGCTCCATACTCTTAGTGTGTTCTTTCCTCGCATTTGAGCCTTTTTCCTGCATCCACTCTAGTCACTTCATCATCTTTCCCTCCACTGCTCTGTCAACCTTGTAATCCCACCATGCTGTATCTTTCTTCGTAGCTGATAACCTCGCGACACCACACACCGCTTTGGCATTCCACATTTTGTTCAGATTCATTTTGCTCCCAAATCATTCACTACTTCGCCTACACCAATTTAACCCGGTATTCATCTGCCACTCCTTTGTTTACAAGCTTCTCTTTGTCCTTGGTTCTGTCCACACACACACACACACACACACACACACACACACACACACACACACACACACACACACACACACACACACACACACACACACACACACACACACACACACACACACACACACACACACACACACACACACACACACACACAATAGAGAGAGAGAGAGACAGAGACAGAGAGAGAGAGAGAGACAGAGAGAGAGAGAGAATGTCTGCATCTTCGTATTTAATTTTCTTCGGTTAATGAATGCCACAAGACACTTCGTCCTATTTACTGCGGTGTCTGAGATGAGAGTCAGGGCTTTTAGGCTTTTGTAAGCATACCGATGAGCCTGTGTCTACAGTATGTGTTTGTCTCTGTTTCCGTGTTACTTTTCTTCTGCTTTTGTGTTTATCAAGGCGTTCCAATTTCTGTATATAAGTGTGTGTGTGTGTGTGTGTGTGTGTGTGTGTGTGTGTGTGTGTGTGTGTGTGTGTGTGTGTGTGTGTGTGTGTGTGTGAGTGTGTGTGCGTTTTATAAAATCGTCAGGGAGTGGAGAGAATAAACTACAAAAAAACTTAGATTCAATGTGTTGCGAAGCCATTTCCAAGTTAATATAATCGTCCAGTGATAGTCATCGCAGTAAAGGATTGATAGAGCTTGCTTTAAGATCCTCATAGCTTGTTGTTGTTTTCTTCCCTTCAGGTCAAGTGCTTTATATTTTATTCTTGTAACCTCCTGCCGGATTTACTCAGCTAAGATGGGACAGTTAAATTCCATGATTCATACCTTTTTTTATTTTTTACTTTCTGTGGACGAATTTATTTATTTCATTAGAGTATTTGATCTGGAAGGGTTAAATACAGCTTTCAGTAACCCCTTCTTTACTAGATGCCGGTCTAAAAATTAATAAAATCGCCTGATGACAGCATGAATGAAAAAGAATAAAGAAGAAAGAATTGCTTGAGGTAATACCTCGCTTATTAAATCATATATTGGTACCCTGTTTAAAATGAAAAAGGAAGTCATTACAGTACAGGAGTTGCGGTGGAATATCCTTTATTAATATCAGTATTAACACTCTAAGGTTCTCGTACTCTCAGTTGAATAAAATCGTCTAACGTTTGCTGGAACAACCATCGAGAAAATACGAGACCACATCAGTTAACTGGTGAGGACGAGATGCGTGCGAGAGATCTTCCCAAACCACCGATGTCGTTAGCATCGCAGCTGAACCGACGTAATGACTTGTTTGTCTCGCGATCGTATTTTGTTTCCCCTCAGTTAAGCCGATTCCGTGTCCACACCCTCGTAAACACGCATACAGCATCACGCACTCACAAAATACTCTTGCTCAGTCTTTCACGCAATAAAACGAATACACGCTCAAAATACTCTCTTAGTCATAAAAACCCTTATGCTTGATCATACACACGGTCAAACGAATACACAGGTAAAATATACTGGATTTCTACCAAAACTCATTAATACAACCATACAAACACAAGCAAAGCATACTTTTGCATGATCATAATACGACTTACTTGAATACACATTCAAAGCATACTGCAAGACGCTCTTGTAAATACAGAAACACAAGAACAAAAATTACCACATACTTCACCAGTGTTGTAAGTGGGAAACAGAGAGAGAGAGAGAGAGAGAGAGAGAGAGAGAGAGAGAGAGAGAGAGAGAGAGAGAGAGCAACTCTAGTACTACCTTAAAAAGTCACGGCAATGCACAAGCAACGCACATTCTTGCACGGTCATAAACTGGCTCGCCTGTACACACTCAAACCATAACCACGCACTGTCATAAACCCGTCATACGAACACAGACCCAAAGTACAGTATGTATCCCTTCCACAGTTACTAAGACACTCACACCATCACACACGCAAACTACCCGTATACCCCTGCACAATCCTAAACACAACCAGGGAAGCACAAACACCCAAAACATACTCTTGAAACTATTATAGACACAAACATACCCACGCACTCAAAACGTGCTCTTGCATAAAAACTAGCACGCTCATGCAAGGATCATCTTTATCACCTTAAATTCTACCTAAAAAATGGAAATAAGGTATATATATATATATATATATATATATATATATATATAGAGAGAGAGAGAGAGAGAGAGAGAGAGAGAGAGAGAGACAGGCAGACAGAATGACAGACAGACAGATAGAGAACAACAACAACAAAAAAGAAAACCATGAAATAGCGTATGCCGTGACATGGGAAACATCGACACACCGACACACACACACACACACACACACACACACACACACACAGTATGTATATATATATATATATATATATATATATATATATATATTATAGTGACAGATAGGTAAATAGGTAGTTAAATATAGATAAGAATATATGATCATACACATCCACACACGTGCAAGAATACATCCTTGACAGCAGGTCACAAACAATGGTCATACTGGCACTGTGGCACACAAGCTCCTCATCCCGACGTGTCTGCCTCACATTCCCTCCTGGGGCCGCTCAAGGACAGGCAAAAGAGGCAGGTTCCACGCGGCTGAGAGCATTCCTGCCACGCCTACACCCATGCAGATATGACCAGCCAGGAGGATTTGCTAAAGCGGCACTCTTTCCTGCCCTTCATATGTGTGTGTGTGTGAGAGTGAGACAGACATAAATCTTGGAATGTAATCTCGAGTGTTTATAAATGGATTAAAAGGACTGTGTTACAAGTCACTTGGATACATACAAAATATGAAAAATATCCTGGACAATTGCAACGTGAGAGAGAGAGAGAGAGAGAGAGAGAGAGAGAGAGAGAGAGAGAGAGAGAGAGAGAGAGAAAAATATTTTTCACGTTTGTATTCAGCCTCTTACAAAGTCGGGATATTGTTTATTCTCCCGAGTGGAAATATTGTGCTTGTGTATTCCTACCAGGTGCAAAATGAAATACCTTCACTATCACGCTGGCAATTTCCAGATATTAATGCAGTTTTCTGTATACTCTGGTCTCTCCATTTCCTCTCGTGTATTACTTGGATTACTTGTGTTAGATCACTTTTTTTTGGTATATTCTGTTCTCAGTTATTTTCCTATTCTCCCTGTCATTTTTTCAACAGGAAGAGGTACTTTCTCCTTCTTCTACCTCTATTTCTTGTTGTTAATGCAGAAAGATGGAACTGAAGTCTGAGGACCTGCAGATTGATGTACTTTCCATAACTGAATAAAAGTTAACAAAAACAAAATTCCACTCATTTCAAGATTCTTAGATGCATGGAGTTTACGAGATTGTAGAACATTATAAGTAAGACAGATGGAAGACTGACAATACTGGTAAGACCCTGTTGAGAGAGAGAGAGAGAGAGAGAGAGAGAGAGAGAGAGAGAGAGAGGGACGAATTCCCCGAGCTAGACCAAGATAGGTCATATAGCCCAGCTAGGTGACGGGAGAGCTCTACCTCTCCCAGCAGGCCAACTACCCAGGCGGGGCGCGAACTCTTGACCCTTTGGTCTCAAGTCAGGCGCTCTACCACTGAGCCACCCTGCCCCCAGAGAGAGAGAGAGAGAGAGAGAGAGAGAGAGAGAGAGAGACAGCGAGAGAGAGAAGCACCACTACAGCACAGGGAAAGATATTGAAGACAGTAAGAGGGGAGGAGCTGATCACATGAAAAACCACCCCATTTAGATGTGTTGTATTGATATTCGGTCTTTCCAACCTTCCAACTCATTTCCACACACGTGACTGTACTACTCACGGGGTTGTGTGTGCGTCTGTACTAAGTCAACAACAGTACAGGGTTAAGGAAAGAAGGGAATCGGTTGAACACATCCAGTCGCTGAGAAGAGGATATTGCAAAAGGCTTTACATGATAAATCTCGGGAACAGAAAACACCAAAGATACTGAGCGACGGTGATGGCTTCTGTTGTTTGGCAAAGACTGTGGCCATAAAACTGTACAAAATAGTCTTTGGGTTACATAAAAAAATAGATATGTAGTCATCATAGTAAGAGGGTCAAGAGAAAACAGGTAATGATAGTGTTGAAGGTCACAGGTCGTAGGGAATTGTAGACTGCCAACATTCTTGCTAATTTTTGCCTCTGTTATTCAACTGTTACTCTCTCATGCATTCATGCATTCTTTTCTACCAGCGTGGAAAACAAACACGACGATTTTGCAGTGTAATAATAATAATAATAATAATTGGTTTATTGGGTTAGCAGTGATACAGTGACAATGTACATGGGGTTCACTTAAAATAGGTTATGCTAAATCTAGGACTAGACTGAGTTAATCATGTGCACACTGGATAGAATGGCGCTGTTCTTGTACCGGTCAGTCCTCAGAGCTTTGATCGGCACAAGCTTGTTAATGTGCCTTGTAGCGCAGCGTGGTGGGGAAGCGTCAGGTGGGAGGAAGTGTCGGTGACGAGGGTGACATAATAGCCCCCTCCCAAACTTCCTCAGTGCCTCCCGATGCCTCTCGGAAAGCCTTGGCAGACTCAGTGTAGACAGGACGTTGTTGTAGCCGTCATAGGCAGGGCCCAGGATGATCTTGCACGCCCTTTTCTGTGTCCTCTCGAGCTGCTGCTGTTGTGTGAGGGTGAGCGAGGAGGACCACACTGGGGAGGCGTACATGAGGGTAGGGTGTATGAAGGCGGTATAAACTTCACGTAGCTCCTTTGCTGGCGTTCCCAGTGACTTGAGTCTACGCAGCAAAGTACAGTTTATATGAGGCTATCCTCACTATGTTGATGACGTGTTGCTTCCAGCCGGTCATCCACCGTTACACCGAGCAGTCTAGTGGACTGGACCAATTGGAGGGGATGGGCGCCCATGGACAGCTGGGGACGAGCCACGGCCTGTGAGGAGGTACAGAAGTGCATCACCACAGTGTTGGTGTGGTTTATTGTCACTTTGTTCTCCTCAGTCCACTTATTGAGTCTGTCCAGAGTGGACTGGAGTGGTGAGTAGTCCGACTGCCTGGTGTTGATGGGAATGCCAACAGTCCTGTCGTCAACATACTTCCACCGATGCGGAGTATCCGTGAGGGCATCGTTGATGAGGATGAGGAAGCACAGTGGACCCATCTTGGTACCTTGGGGAACCCCACAGGTCAGGGGAAGGAGGGAGGAGATCGACCCCTGATACCTGACGGCCTGATGTCACCCTGTGAGAAAGTCAGCCAGCCACGCTGTCAGCTGTGGATGGAGTCCCAGTCGTATGACCTTGTTGATGACAACAGTGTGGACAACAAGGTCAAATGCCTTTCTAAAGTCAACAAAAGCGACAGCCAGAGAGGTGATGCGTTTGTCCAGGTGGCTGTGTAGGAAGTCAAGAAAACTGACAAGGCAATGAGTAGTGGAGGAGGACTTCATGTTACCAAATTGTTGTGTATCTATTGAGTTTTTAATTTTATCATATGCCAAGTTGAAAACAAAATCCTCGCAAATAAGGCTCGGGATAGGGGTAATGGCAATTGGTCTGAGGTCACTCAGTGACTGTGGGCTATGGATTTTGGGGATGGGTGTTACGTAGAAAATTTTCCAGTCACTGGGGCAGG
>NC_137033.1:45451007-45501007 GCF_032717465.1 Coenobita brevimanus
TCAGGAGGCACAGATACAGGCACAAATTGAACTTGCCAGGATTCAGGCAGACCATGAGTATCGCATGAAACAAGGTGGAACTGGATCATCTAGCTCTGATGATTTTGATGTGGCTAAAAATGTTAAACTTGTCCCTCCTTTTAATGAATCTGATTTAACAAAGTATTTTCAGTTGTTTGAGAGGGTAGCTACAGGTTTTAATTGGCCCAAAAAGTATTGGCCAGTACTCCTTCAAACTGTTCTCACCGGTAAAGCTCAAGTAACTTATGCATCTTTGCCTCAGGATCAATCTGATAATTATGATGTAGTTAAGAGCTTGATTCTTAAGGCCTATGAGCTTGTTCCTGAAGCCTATAGAGTAAAATTTAGGACAACTTACAAGCAAGATAAGCAATCCCATGTTGAGTATGCAAAAATCAAAGAAGATCTGTTAGAGCAGTGGTTAAATTCTAAGAATGTGGATTCTGATTTTGACAAATTTAAGCAGATGATTTTGCTGGAGGACTTCAAAAGGTGTATTTATAAAGATGTAAGCCTATATCTTGATGAGAAAAGAATAGATAATTTGTCTGATGCTGCAGTTTTAGCTGATGAATATGTTCTCACTCACAAGAGATATTCTAAAGAAAAAGGGAAAGCTGAGAGTAAGTACGTTGCCTCTACTCAGAGTACAGGTAACAGGAAAGAGAATAAAGGAGATGCTTCTCAGGAAGTAAATACCAGCTTCACCTCTAGATTTCAGAAAAGTAAATGTACTTATTGTAGTAAGCTTGGTCATACTACGGAGAGATGTTTCAGGAGACAGCGTGATGTGAACAAAGAGGAGTCTTTAAATATTCAGTCAATTGGTCTAGTGTCCACTCTTGAGAGTTCCCAGAATTCTTTAACTGAGTTAACTGAACCTGCTTTGAGGGGTAACTTAAATTCTCATGATGGAGCTCCTCTTTTGAGCAGTAACGTGGGTGACACTCTCAAGAGTTCATGTGCTAATTTCCTGTCTGATGGTTTTGTCAGTCCTCTGGACAGTAATGACAGGAAATCAGTTAAAATATATCGCGACACAGGTGCTTGCCAATCCCTTATGCTGACCAGTGTTCTAGGCTCTAATGTTCATTCCTCTGATGAAACTTTAATCTTACAAGGTGTAGGGAATAATTATTTCTCTGTCCCTCTGTGCAGAGTGAATTTAGAGTCTGGTTTTGTTAATGGTTCCGTTATGGTTGGGTTGGTTGAGACACTCCCAATGTCAGGTGTAACTTTCTTACTTGGAAATGATATTGGTGGAAGTCAAGTGTGTCCAGCTCCTCAGTTGTCTAGTGAGCCAGTGGCTGCGGCCCAGGATTGTGATGTCCCTGATGTGTTCCCTGCATGTGCTGTCACTAGGGCTAAGTCTAAAGTTACTGGTGATTTAGAGGATAATGATGATGATGATGTTATCCTAGCTGACACTTTTCTTGCTAATTTGGACCACTCACCAGATGAGGCAGTACCCCGTAGTGTTGAGTGTTGGTTGGGTTGCAGGTTGCTGACCCTGAGTTGAAAGGTCTAGCTAACTCTGCTTACAGTGAAGAAGAGTCAGCCGGTGCTTCTACTTGTTATTATGTAAAGTCAGGAGTACTTATGAGAAAGTGGAGACCCCCAACAGCATCAGCCGACTGTGAATGGGAGGTTGTACATCAAGTTGTCATCCCTCGTGTTTGTAGGCAGGATATCATTAGAGTGGCTCATGATTCCAGTTTGGCAGGACACCTTGGAGTGAGGAAGACTGTGGCACGCATTTTGAAACACTTCTACTGGCCAGGTATCTTCAGGGATGTTTCCTGGTATTGTAAGTCTTGTCACACCTGTCAAGTTGTGGGGAAGTGTAATCAGACCGAAAAGGTTGCACCTCTAGTTCCCATTCCTCCTTTTGAGGCGCCTTTCACCCGTGTGTTGGTGGATATTGTGGGCCCTCTTCCTAAGACTTCTTCAGGATTTTCTTATGTGTTGACCATGATTGATATGGCTACTTGTTATCCTGAAGCCATTCCACTTAGAAACATCTCAGCAAAGAACGTGGTTAAGGAAATGCTAGGGTTCTTCACAAAGTTTGGTCTGCCCAAGGAGGTACAGTCAGACCGGGGAAGTAATTTCATGTCAAACGTTTTCAAGCAGTCTCTGAAAGAGTTGGGCATCACCCAGATCACGTCTTCAGCTTACAATCCCCAGACCCAAGGAGCGTTGGAGAGATATCATCAAACACTCAAATCGATGCTCAAGAAATACTGTTTGGAACATCAGAAAGACTGGGATAAAGGTCTTCCATTCGTTGTGTTTGCCGCAAGAGAATCTCCAAATGAATCACTGGGCTTCTCACCTTTTGAACTACTGTTTGGCCATGAAGTAAGAGGACCCCTTAAGCTACTCAAGGAATGCTGGCTGTCAGAGGAAGATGACGTCAACCTGCTGGAGTATGTGATGAAGTTCAAAGAACGGCTGTCCACTGCTTTACAGCTGGCGAGAGAGAATTTATGAGCTGCTCAGGAGAAGATGAAGACTTGGTATGATAAGAAGTCCAGGTTACGCCACTTTCAGCCAGGAGATCAGGTTTTGATTCCGCTACCAGTTCATGGGCAACCTCTTCAAGCCAAGTTTAGTGGCCCTTATTTCGTGGAGAAGAAACTCAGTGATGTCAACTATGTCATCGCCACACCAGATCGTAGAAAGAGCAAGCAACTATGTCACATCAACATGCTAAAGTTATATCACAGGCGGGACGAAAATAATCCAGTCTGCACTGTAGCTGTTCCACCCGAGTCTGCAAGTGAAGCTCTCCCATGCAGTATGAGCCTGAGTGATAGTTTGGGGAAGAATCCTGATATCATGAATGATCTCCAGACTAAGCTTTCTCATCTACCTCCCAAGGAAAGGCAGGAGTTTTCGGCATTACTGCAGGAGTACCCGCAAGTGTTCCGTGCTACTCCAGGAAGAACCACTGTGTTGATGCATGATGTCGATGTTGGAGACGCAAAGCCAATTAAATTGCCTCCTTACCGTGTGAACCCAGTGAAAGTTCCTCTCATCCAGAAGGAGCTTGGCTACCTGTTGAACCACAAGATGATTGAGCCCTGTCAGAGCGAGTGGAGTTCTCCTGTCACTCTAGTCCCTAAGCCAGGTGGGTCACAGCGGCTTTGCATTGACTACAGACGTGTTAATCAGATAACCAAAACCGACACTTACCCTCTCCCTCGTGTGGAAGATTGCATAGACAAGATCGGAAAGGCTAGGTACATAAGTAAGTTTGATTTGTTAAAGGGATACTGGCAAGTACCTATGACTGAACGTGCTAGGGAGATCTCATGTTTTGTAACATTAGGAATGACTTTTGCATGTTCTGTAATGCCATATACAGATTGTTTTAGAGTAATAAGAAATTTCCTTTGTAAATTTCTTTTTTCTTTGTGGGGAGGTGTTACATAGCCTATGATTTCATCATCCTTTGTGTAATTTTAACGCACAGTATGCTGCATGTTTGATCACGAGCGTGTTCTGCCTCAGTCCCCCCCTTCTACCGTTATAGTAGAGTAAGTCGTCCTTTCCGTTATTCAGTGCGGGATTGTCAACTGTTTGTCCCCATCGCTTCATTTGCGCGTCCTTCTTACAAGTTGTATCAAGCTCTGCCGGCCCCTATATAATGAGCTCAGTCTCTGCATCATTGCCACTTAGATCTGCTCCTCATTTTGTTCACATCTCTGTCCTCCCCTGTACAGATATTATTATTGTGAGTGCTCAAGAAATCTCCAAACATCTGGCAGCTGTGTGTAATTTGAGTATAACTGTTGTTGCATTTTTTCTTGTACTGTGTAGCATAGGTTTGATTTGTAGGCCTAGTGAGGTTTTTGCAATTTGTGTAAAGGTTCTTTATGTCAGTCATTTTTGATAATAGTTTGTATCTGTAATAATTTATCTGGCATTCACTGAGTGTTATCTGGTATCTCATTTTATCAGGGCTGACTTAGATAAATTTACTCTTGCTAATTTCGTGTTAATAGAGGCTATTGCAGTTAACCATATATTTAACCTGTTTATTTGCCATTACATTATCCTTATGAGTCCTGAATGTTTTGTTGTTAGTTTGAGCATTAAACTTTAACTTGTAATTTTAGCTAACTCTTTTGTTTTGAACTTGGAACTTTACGGGACAGTAGTGATTTTTAGCATTCTCACTTAAAGTGTACATTATCTTTCTCTGTTCCGTAACAATATATATATAATTATATATATATATTATATATAATATATATTATATATATATATATATCTATATCTATATATATAAACTTGTGGGGTTAATGAAGACTACATTATATCTTATCCTTGCTGCTTTAAAAAAGAAATCTTTATATATCAGAATATAATAGTCTGGGGAAGGCATAACAATTCAGAATATGACGTAATCTCTCTAAAAGGATTAAATATAACTGCTAAACCCAACAGCTGTGACGAAACTATCCCTGCATCATTTAGGAAGATGAAGGGAAGATTTTCATTGTGAATAAACTCTTCTGTGTTTCAAGAAAGCTTACTGAACCTGGCAATATAAACTTGTCTGCCATCCGATAAGGCGCCTGGGGAAAATGCTTGGTTAAAAACTTAAAAGTACATTCCGAAAATCTAGATTTCCCTGATCTGTCTGTGCTGAAACAAGTTATAAGTTTTACAGGATAAAAGAATGATTATGAAAGAGGTTATTTTCCCCTGACTTCAGTCGCCACCTCTCTGAAGCAGATAGGATGTGTCATATACTTCATGTTATACATGTGCTATTTTGTGTGTGTGTGTGTGTGTGTGTGTGTGTGTGTGTGTGTGTGTGTGTGTGTGTGTGTGTGTGTGTGTGTGTGTGTGTGTGTGTGTGTGTGTGTGTGGAGAAAGAGAGAGAGAGAGAGAGAGAAGTGGAATATGAGGGAATTGGAGATGAGGGAGACAGAGGTGTAGGAGAGAGAAGAAAGGGGCAACACAAGGGAGAGGTAAAGGTGAAGCCAGAACGAGAGAATGGAGGAAAGATTGGGGAAAAAACTGAAGAGGTGAAAACGTAAGGGAGCGGTAGGGTGGAAGAGAGAATGGGAGGGTAGGGGAAGAGAAAGGGGACGGGTGAGGAAGGAAAGAGGTAGAAAGGGAAGGGGAAGAGTGGGACGGAATAACTTGGAGAGGAAGAGAAAAGGAGGGGAATGTTGCAAAAAAGCAGGGAGAAGAGAGAGTAGAGAAAGCGTGGAGATCACGAATGATAAAAGAAGGGTAGAAAGGGAGGAATGAAGGAGGAGAGAGGAAAGAGGGTGTAGAGAAAGGCGCAGGACAGAACAAAACAATAGGGTGTTCAATGATGGAGGAGGAGGAAGAGGCGAAGGGAGGGAGGAGAAGGAAGTGGAGGAGAAGGTATTGGAGGAAAAGGGAGTGAGGAATGAGGACCGGCAGGGGAAGGAAGAGGGGGAGGAAGAGCGAATGCATGGACGTAGGGAAAGAATAAGGGGTAGAAAGAAAAGAGAAAAGAATGGAAAGGACGGGGAAAGAGGAGGAAGAAGAAAAAGAACGAAAAAGGAGTGAATTCCATGTTATATTAATGTGTCTGTATCTTACCCATTAATCTGACAGGATAAGGATGAATTTAAAACATCGGGAATAAGAGAAATGAAGAAGGAAGAGGTGAAAGAAATATTAAAAATTAAATATACAAAACATTACAATCTACTAAAAGATATATGATAATGGGAAAGGGGGAATCTATGTACGAAATAACAGGCATACGAAAAAATAAACAAAAGATGATAAAGCGGAAGGAGGAGAAGATGAAGTAAGAAGAGTAGATGACGGAATAAATCTAAAAAGGAAATCAAGGGAGTACAAAGTAAAAGAGGAAAGAAAATAAAGAAAAAAATGAGAGGAAAGAAGATAGGAAAAATGAAAAACAATGAAGAAAGAAGATACAGGAAAATGAAAAAAAAAAACAATAAAATAGCAAAATTGCGAAAAAGTGGACTATTTCTACTGCTTCCCACCTGTATCTGTTAACTCCCTGCATGGCCCTGGCCAACTCCATCTCTCTTCCAGTCCCGTAACCATTCCAATCCCACCCTCTTCCAACCCCTACTGCCATTCCAATATCTCTCTCTTCCTCTCCCTCTCTTTCTCTCCTCCTCGTCTTTCTCCTCCTCTATTTCCACACGTCTTCCTTTCTCCTCCATTTTCTTTTCTCCACCACTCCCTCTCCCAGAAAATGCTTTACAAGAGAAAGATAAACGATGTTAACGAAAAAAAAGGAGTAGGGTCAACTTAGATATGACCCAATTGGCGCTGATGCTCGAAAATTTTTGGTCAAAATTATACCCTGTGTGTGTGTAATTCACCGGGTCGGTCAGGATCACTTGATGGTCGTGATCGTCAGCTTTTACCCTCCCGGAAGGGAGCTGAGAGCTCATATAGTCCGATCTATGGGCAAGGCTGTGACCTTCACACACGTACACACCCATCCCCTTGCTCAAGGGGTACAGTAACCACCCACTTCGTCAGTGAAACTTTTCGCAACCTGAGCGAGGAGCGAACTCCCGTCCACCAGTTGGCAAGCGAGAACGTTACCACTGCACCAGCGAGCGGTGTGTGTGTGTGTGAGAGAGAGAGAGAGAGAGAGAGAGAGAGAGAGAGAGAGAGAGAGAAGGGGGGGGGCAGCGAAAATGTTCACACTGTTATCCAGCATTTTCTGTTCTTCAATAAGTATTCTCCG
The DNA here is from genome assembly GCF_032717465.1 of Coenobita brevimanus. NCBI lineage: Eukaryota > Metazoa > Arthropoda > Malacostraca > Decapoda > Coenobitidae > Coenobita > Coenobita brevimanus. The sequence continues at coordinate 45,457,762 of NC_137033.1, forward strand.
CCCCGCCATAATTTCCCCCTCTCGGCAGCACTCACGACCCATTTTCTGCACTGGAAAAAGTGAGTGTACAAAAATTTGATTTTCATATACACAGTTCCCATGGCAGGAGTGGAGAACATGTTGGAGCATTTTATCGTTGTCACTGGGGAATTCTCTGTGCCTCTTCCTATGTGGTTTGTGGTATATTCTTAGTACGTTTGTTCGAATAAGCAACCAAAGCCAGCCAGCGAAAACACCATTGGGCATGTAGCTGGGTGTGGACGCTTATCACACACAGCACCAAAGGCGAGTTATTTCAGAAGCCATTAAAGCAAAAGTGGTACTATGCATATCTTTGGAAAAGTTAAGAAAATGTAATATACTGTAGGATAATAAAGTGACTTTTCTCATAATCCGCCTGCATATTGCTAAAAAAAAAAAAAAAAAAGTGCCAAATTAGGCACCAAAACTGTCATCTCGGAAATTATTAAAGCTGTAGCTGACCTACGCATATCGTTAGGAAGATTATCGAAAAGTAATGGATGGTACTTCAGTGACTTCTCAAAATCCGTCAGAATCTTCTTTAGAAAGGAAAAAAAAAAAAAAAAAAAAAAAAAAGCTAAATTGACCACCAAAACTGTGTAATCTCGAAAATTATTAAACTTACAGCAGACCAACAATCATTGTTGGACAGCTTACGGAACAGCAATAGTTACATAAACGGTTTCTCTCAAAATTCGCCACATTATAGCTCGAAGTCAGACACTACAAATTTAGCGGAGAAACTAGGTTAGCTCGGAAATTAATAAGCCTAAAATGGACCCAAGCGCATCTTTGGAAAACTAATGGAAAACTAAAGTGTGTCTTAAGCGGCTGTCCTAAAAATTCGCCACCATATTGCTGAAAAAAGCCCAAGAGCATCAGACTGATCGCCACAACTGGGTTATCTCAGAAATGATTAAAGTTACATCAGACTTACTGCGTAGGAAACTAAAATAACAACCTGAGCAGGCTTCCTGTCTAGAACATATTCCATTGTTTAAGATGTGGATGCCAGTAACTTCATCTCTCTCTCTCTCTCTCTCTCTCTCTCTCTCTCTCTATTACTGAACAGATTATAAGATAATCAATGGGAACCCTCATGTGAAGCCTCACAGCATCATACTGAGAGCATCATCCCACGTCTCGCCAATCCGCCCTCATATCCACACTGTCGCACCTGCACACCTGCACGCACGCACGCACGCACGCACACACACACACACACACACACACACACACACACACACACACACACGCACACGCACACACACACACACACACACACACACACACACACACACACACACACACACAGGGGTGGGGGTCACTATACGCTATCTACATTACAGTAGTTTGGACTAAAACTGCCATCTCTCGTTTTTTAATGCTGTGATGTGACAAGATATTAACACCAGCACATTATATTAACCACGAAAAACTGCTCTTGCAAAGTGTACGGTATTGTCATACTCTGCCATTAGGTATTGAAAATTTGTTGCAAAAATGACGATAATCTCAGTCAGGTCAAGATGTACTGACAATAGACAATATCACTGACGATCACTTCCCTGTGGTAACTAGTAATTGCTTTCGCCGGTATAAGAGACCTGGAGAGATTTCACTCTCCTTACTTCGTCCTTCCCGCGAGCACAAATTAAAAGTCAGGACAGGAACTGGTTGTAAGTCTGTGGAATTGTGTACTGTACATGTCTGGTATTATAATCTAGAAAAAAATGTAAAGATATTATTGAGGACGTGGGTAAAATTTCCTCTTCGTGTTCCAGTAATTTTTCCCCTAAAGAACTTTGCACACCGAACGAAGGACATCTCCATTTTTAGGTTACGGTTGAAGTGTCGAAGAGTTTTTTTTGCGCAAAGAGGTCATTCAATTCTAACACCCTCAGACTTTCAGCCATTCGTTTAGTCTTTCGTCTCAGTCAGCCATACTGTCTGTCTACCTGTCTTTCGGTTTGTCTGTCTCTCGGTTTGTCTGTCTATCGCCATTCAGTTTGTCAGTCTTCTCTGTCTCGTTTTTCAATTTCTCCTCTCTAATCTCACAGTCTAGTATCTTGTCTCTGATCTCACGGTCTCTTGTACTTTGTCTCTAATCATGTCTCTTTTCTGGGGCCTGTCTTACAATATCGGTCGTATGTCCGGTTTTGTACTGTCACATGGTGGTCATATAATTTCAAACAGTGTTATACAGTTTCATACGATACCATCCCAAGTCAAACACTCCTCGTAGGTGGTTTGAAAGCTGCTGCCACACTCATAGTTTTCATACATTAAAAAAAAAAAAAGTGACACCATTATCCCTGTTGACCTATCCATCCCCCACAGAATCGTATTATAAGTTTTTGGACTGCCACCATGGACATATTATATATTATTCGTTAAATATTAGTTGTATGATGTATAGTCTTACCGAAATGATGTACTGACATTCTGACGTGGAAAGCAGCCCCGAAAAAATAATAAATGAATTCACTGATGTAGAAATTCTGATAAATGTCACTCACCGGCAACACTTCCGAGTCAGTACCTACAGGCAAAGTCTCCGGACAAATTACTCACTTCACTTGCTTTTAAACATAATAATTATTTTGAGTCCAACTTGCATTAATATGTATTTCTATAAAGAGAAATAATGTTGACATTGTCAAGTGTCGGCCTGTCTATTTTGTAAATATGCAATTTAAGGAGAGTAGTCTGAGGCACTGGCAGTGTTGATATCGGCATCCAGTGGAGGCCTGAAGAAGTTGAAAGTAGAGTCGTATTGTTGAGACTCGTAATTATCGTCTAATGCTGTGGGATACTATTAGTGGTTAATATAACAGGAAAACAGCAGTCTACAGTTTTAGTCTGACTGCTCATCATTGTCAGTAGAACTAGAATGATTGCCCTGCAGAGAAGGTAGGAGTTTCGCTGAGGAAATCTGCCGATAACTGTAAATATGGAATGTACTAGCTCAATTCTGGTTTATCATTTCAGCAGTAATACCCTTCAAATTATTATTTAGAAGTATGGAGAATGTACTTCATCTATCTATCTATCTATTGCCAGACGCCACAATCCCGTAAGGGGTGGCCATTTGACTTTGAGTTATTTGTTTTACGGGGAGGGGCACTAACCCTCCACCAACCCACTTGCTGACACGTAGGGAGCACGTATGGTTTGGCTATATGGTTACCACCCAGCACGGTAAATAGTTTCTTGGCTTACAGGAAACCATTTGGCTTGTCACTCAATGTAAAGCCACCTGTCAAGAAAAGAAAAGCAATAAGAAGCGACATGAAAGATGGGAGAAATAAGAAGAGAGGAGGGCAGGCACAGAAAAAGAATGATAAAAGCTAAGGAAGAAGTAGGCAGCACTACATCAAGTGAGTGGATGATGGTCGCCACCACCTACCACTATGTACTTTATGACTGGGATAAAAATTTTTATGGAAGCCATATTGCTGATGTACAGAAGTTTTACCTGTGTCGCAAGTCTGGCCACGCAACTGGGACTGTACTGGTAATGTCAGACTTCTGTATGAAAATGTATGACACTTGTATGACCCAAATTAACCGAACAAAACGCGGCATCAGTCTCACAATATTATAACCCTGCAGTCGCACAATACCTCTCTCTCTCTCTCTCTCTTTCTCTCTCTCTCTCTCTCTCTCTCTCTCTCTCTCTCTCAAATGGCAGATGAGGTGAGAATTCACACTGCTATTGACTGGACCATCTCTGGATATATTATATTGTAACTGAGTGTTGTTTAGCAGTTTCGACTGGGGAGAAGCCTGTATTAATAATAACCCGTGAAGCTGACCAAGGAAGAATTTTACCTCGAGTCATTTTTCAAAGCAAGGACCTTACTGTCAGACTCGTATGACTCACTGTTACTGCGCGTCCACACGTGTGCTGGAACAAGTGCTGGCAACACGTTAACAACACAGTAACGGACAAGCTGCAAACGTGCTCGGAACAGCAGCGTCTAGATCATGTTGGCAACACCATCATTTACGTCTCAGCTGCCATGTATGGACACACTTATCACATCACCTGTGCTGCCAGTAAGTTCGAAGCTGCACTGAAACATGTTTGCATATATCTGTCCAAATACTGCTGCATACATATATCCAAACATGTTGCCAGCTGTCTTGTCAACACATGTTCGAGGGCACGTGTGGATGCACACTTGGCTAAATGATATTGCTTGGTTTCAGTTAGAACAAAATGTAGAGTTATTTCGACCAAAAGAGGGTTTACTGTAAAAAAAAAAAGAAAAAAAAGAAAAAAAGAAAAAAAGAACTCCATATCCAATTGGAAGTGCCGACAATTGCATTTTATTTTTTTGCTTTCGGTTGGCAAGATTATTTTCACGTGGGATGCGTGGCCAAGAAGAGTCTGGGGTCGTTACTCGAGTATGTCTGTTTATTCCTTTTGAGTTGTCTGTGGCAATGGAGTTGCTTCAGTTCAATGCTCTTGGTGTCCTTCGTGAACCTTTGGTAAGAGGCACGTCTTTAATGATCCATATTACGCATGGTCCACAGGCTTTTTAGTTGCCCTGTAGGATGATGCCATTAACACTCAGGTCCTGTGACTCAGCCTCAGCTGAAATATCGTCTGGCGTTAACGCGTTAACCGAATTGTCCCAATCATGAGAGTGAAACTGCAAGGTCTCATGGTGGTTATTAAAGGTAAAGAGATATAGAAAGAGACGGGGGGGGGGGACGCTAATGGGATGGGTGAAATGCTCTTTGTCCTTTCAGCTTCAAAGCGAATAATTTCTCCAAATCTGATTACCCTAACTTTCTGCCAGCAGCAAGAACATAACGAAACAGACGACATCGTGATGACTGGAGTATTTACCTTCTTGGCATTTACCCTCATGGAAACTTTGCTATTGTTTTTCTGAATGAAAATCATTCCCTGGGGTTGGGTACGATCGTGTAGGCCGGGGTAAAAGCTGGAAAAAGAACATCTCTGTTCTTTTAGCCACATGCTGGGCATTCCAGTGTGTAATCTATGTTAAGTCTGGCAGTGAAAAACAAAATGTCCAGAGCGTGGCTTAGGAAAATGATGTGTTCCTTACCAACTTCCAGACTTACATCAGACAATTTGCGTCAGAACATGTCCGACTCCGGCCTTTGTGCGACGAGACCCTAACAATTTCCCCTTATCCTCTCTGATCTTTAGGGTGCATTCACAGTATGAGCTATAATAAATATGTTCTAAGCCCCTACGCACATTGTGCGATCATGTGTACCAATAAAGAACAAGCATCTCTTTGCTGGTTCGCAAAATGGCCATGCCGTATCGCACAGGGCCATACACTTTGTCTGAAAGTAAGAAACGACTTCCCAGAACATGTCCAGATGAAACTGGATGTTCTTCCTGTTTTTGTCAAGAACTACAGGATGGGACAATTTGCGTCAGAATTTGTCTGAATCTGGTACCATACTAAATATTGCTTATGTTTTGTACAACTTTTCTCAGTACATTTTCTACAGAACTTTTAACCATAGGAGTATTAGAGAGGTGAAACCATCATTGCACTGCACAATTCCTGTGATCACACTATTGCATTGTAAATTTCTACCACTGTTCTTCATGCCCAGTTACTGATGCTTACAGATATAAAGCCTTCGACTCAGCTTTATTTCATGCACTCCTACATTGTTGCCTTGATTTAGGTCTTTGCTAAAATGCGACTCCTTGATTTCTGTCGCTGTTCGATGTATTGAATTCGGCTTTATTTAACAAGGAGAGGGTAGTACATTTACATCTTCCCACCGGCCTGCCTACTTGAAGTACTGTATATAATGTCTCCGTCAGCTCCTCCCACATTAACGTTCCTTTGACTAACTCTCTCCTGAAAATTTAAGCTGTAGGTGTCCACACTTGAAAGTGTGGAATGTGATCAAGATAGCAGACTTGCTCAAGTTATCTTTTTAACAACGACGTAAGGCAGCCCTATTTTTAATAATTTCAGGGATAACCCAGGTTTTTGCTCAGTTTGGCACATTTCGTTGTTTTTCACTTATGTGGCGGTGGTTTTTCAGACAAAATCATTAAACTAACACCTATTATATTTTTATAAGCTTTCCAGCCATATGTGTAGGTCGCTGTAGCTTTAATAATTTCTGATGTAACTCCCCCCTCTATCTTTTTTGCTCAGACGCTTATATTTTCTTTCCGCAATATGCAGATATTTTCTGAAAAAGAGCTCTTAAGCAACACCTGTTACTTTTTCATAAGCTCTCCAGTACATTATCCTTATTAGTCTCTGAAATAACCCACCCAGCTACATGCAACACAGTGTTCTTGATCGCTCGCTTTACTCGCTTGCTCGAACAATAAATCGTCGAAACAGCTAGATCAGAACCCAGAACTTGAGTTACCTCGACGATGGGAAGGTTTAATATTCATTTCAAGCAAACCTTCAAAAGTTTGATGTGTCGAACTTTCTATCGTTGCATATAATATTCCTTTATCTCGTCCACCTTGATTCTATAACATCATTCTCAACCTATCCGTCTCACCCTGCTTCTCTCTTTCCTATTTCTCTCTCACCAACCCTCTCTAGCCGATTGTCTTGTCAAATGTTTTTCTTAATTTTGTTCCTTATCACACCCTGTCTCTCCCTGTTTCAAGAATCATTTCCTCCCATCCTGCTTCTGTCCTCCCTACTCTCTGCTCACCACTCTTTTTCCCTCTCCACATCTCTGTTTAAATCTCTTCTTCTTACTCTATTTCTCTCCTTCCTACTCCCATCACCCTTCCTTCCCTCTCCTTGCGTCGCGCCGTTTCTATGCCCTCCTCTTCTCACCCTGTTTCTCTCCTCCTTGCTCTCCTCTCACCACCCTTCCTTCTCTCTCTCCGCCTCTCCCTTTGGGTCACACTTATCCCCTCGGTGGTAATGGGGAGAGGGGAGGGGGCTTCGCTTTTACATTTCACTGTTAATGCCTCTCGGCTCCACTGACAGGAAACGGGATAGACTTTTTCATGTGGATATTTTTGCGTACGAGAGAAAACAAAACTTTTACCCTGAAAGGTGACCGTGTGTGAGAATGTTAGAGCAGCCGTCACATTAACCCTAAATCAGTGTACAATATGCACATAATTAGGCCTTTAAGATATCTTCATTCTGGTGGCCTATTATTAGATTTTGCTCCTGCTAATCCCGACAATTTTCTCTCAGCAAGAATCTTTCGTACTGAAAGGCTTACTGAAGGCTAAATCTAACCCTTATGGTTCGAAAAGTCTCCCTCGAGCAAAATTTACGCTTTTGTAAATTGTAAGAATTTTATGGAAAGTAAGTCACCCGGTTGAAGAGGTTAAAACTGGCGCCTTTATATACAGCAATCCCTTGAAACTAGTGATATTTATTTTTAATATTGCTACAACCAGCCAATTATTTTCAGCTTAGGAGGATGCCACTGTTGTATTGAGGGTAATGAAAATTGCATCTGACTCCTCTAGTTCCAAAGTATATCTTTAGATAAACAAAATCGTCAGGAGATGGCAGGAAGGAAATAAAAATAAGTTAATGGATTAAGAACATTTAGCCCTTTAACCCTTCGTTAGTCCTGTGGGGCATTCAAACGTTGTTAGTTCGGTGGAGTGTTACAGCACCCCGATACAAAAATAAATGTAGTGTTACTAAAGTGTAAACTATATTCATACTACCGCTCCAGCATATCTCTGCAATCACCACTAAGAAGACTGAATGCCTTGTAGGTGGTGCTTATTAATTTATAATAATACAATTCAATAAATTATAATATCAGTAAAAAATAACAAATGGACTCATATCTCATTTGTCAGGTAAACACGCACAGGAATATCCATTTTGTTGTTTTGATAATCAATATAATGATAAACAATATACAAAAATAAGATTAAAAAAAAATCTATATCACAATATGATCTAAATGGTTAGTTTGATGGGGTGACTGGACACCCCTGGGGGGGTAGGGAAATTGCCCCTCTCTCTCACTACAGCAGAGGCAGGACTCAACCAATCCACATGCTGCCTCCCCTCACTGAATCAGGAGAGCACTGGAACGGAGAGAAATATTCGAATTACCGGCTAGGAAATATGAGCTTTTTAAAAAATTTGGGTTGCCAAAACACCCCACCTGACTAACGAAGGGTTAACTCTGGCGACATATTTCCCACTTTATTCTAGATACATATTTCTCATTTTATTCTAGTGGCCTCTAGACGATTTTAATTCAGTGAAAGAAAAACTTTTCGAACAGCAGGGATGTGATGTAGCCTTCATTTACCCTTTCACTACAAGAGGTCTCAAAAGCTGAATTGGATAGTGTGGCATTAACAAGAATAAAAGAAAAGTAAATGCCATTGGAGTGAAGGACTAATAGGATTTAAATGCAGTAAGTCTCGATAAACAGGATGACCAAAGGTAACCACACTGAGGAAGTAGGAACAGCAGCAAGTTTAGCTTTAACGGCTTTACTCCGATGATGAATTTTTTTCTACCTACAGTCGACTTTCTTTCAGCTTAGGAAAGAGTTACCTAACAGGAAGGGCTTCATAGTGCTATCATAAACCCCCATCAGTACGAGAGGTCTTTCCTGTTATGAGTAAAACCGTCTGGAGGTAGGAACAGTATATACTGTCAATAAAATACATAGATAGGATGAACTGCTCGAAGTTATATTTTAAACCTTCAACCTTTATACATTTCCTAGAAGAACAGTCCATTAGATTTTGATGCAGCGCGCGCGTGTGTAAGCGCGCGCGTTTTCGTGTGTGTGTGTGTGTGTGTGTGTGTGTGTGTGTGTGTGTGTGTGTGTGTGTGTGTGTGTGTGTGTCAAAGCCTTGGTTTACCCTCAGCCCTTTCACCAAGTTCGGTTGAAATCAGGAATAAACCGTTTGAGAACACGTACACTACAACTGGGCCGTCTACATACAACTTGGTCGTTACTTACATATTCATTTACTCATATGTCATTGACAGAGTAACATGTTGAAATGCTTGCCAGCGTGATTAATCTTGGTTTTAATCATAGTTACAACAGACAGCTGCACCAACTACCACCTGAATTACATGCTATATACAGTATGTTTCTGTCTAGAACTGCTTTTAATTCGTTCTTCGTCTTGCCAAAACAGTTCCATCCGTTCTAAATGTAATAAACTTTCTTTCTACTTCTGACATCTTGCTAAAAGCCTATTGTGTAACTTCACTTCTTCCTCTTTCTTTCTTCATTTCCTCTCGAAATGCTCTTTTTTTTTTTTTTTTCTTTAAGTGACACGCCTGGAATCATTATTCATACTCTTGTCCCTCATTCTGATCTCAACAGTTCCAGTGTGTGTGTTTTTTTTCCCATATCTCCCGCACTCTGATATCACATGTGTGTAACTGAATTTTATTCATCAAAGACTGTGCTCTAGGAGCCAGAGAGTATGACATTCACTATTAACCTGCATGTGATCGGAACAACACTAATGTGTTCTGGTTGACATCAGACGATTTTCTTTAGCCGAGAGTAAGGTGAAGAAGTGTGGAAATGTTACAAGTATCGCAATAACCAAGGAAATGAATTTGAACTTACTGCAGAGGAAAACATTCTATCCCTGAACAGTGACTAGATACTCTCTCAACACTACCACGCTTAGACTTTAATTATTTAATATCCTTAATGGAAAAAGTTTGTTGTTTAGAGTTTTTGCCTCCCTCCCCCCCCCCTCACCGGCCCCCAAGGGGAAGTTGGTAATGTCAGATATTAATTTTCGAGTCTGTTCATCCCTCACTCAGACACAACCATCAATTCTGCCAGCCTGGTGATCCACAGCTGCAGTAATACAGTAATTAAACAACAATGTGCAAACACATGATGCAGATAATCCAGTGACTGTGTATTTATGTTAATAATAAATAGTCCTGTGCCGTAAAGCCATCCACTACAATGACGATGAATGCATTTTTGTTTCCATTCTCCCAGACGATTTTATTCAGCTGTGGAGAACCATTTTCAAAAAGGGCTTGGATGCAGCCTTCATCAACTCCTTCACTACGGGGGTGGGGGCTTAAGCTGCACAAAATAGTCTGACGTCAACAGAACATAAAGAGAGACAGGAAGCAGCAGCCACAGAGTGCAACACCCACGGCACCAACTGGGCTAAGGGCCGAATATTTGATTTTATCCTGTGACCTTGACGTTGGACAGATTACTCTTAAAATCAGATTACTTCATTCTTGTCTGTCCCGTAACACTTCCACCAACTTTGGTTCAAATTTGATCAAAACTGTTTTGGTTGACATTGCCCACTGTCCATAGCTTCTTGACCTTTTCTTGTGACCTTGACTTTTGATTGTTCTTGAAATCGAATTTATCATTTTCTACCTAAACTCTTTCAATGTTCAGGCTAAAATTTGTTTAAGTTGATCATACCATGTAACTTTGGCCTTAGTATACTAGTGGTAGGTGGGGGCGCTCAACATCCACTCACTCGATGTAGTGATTCTCTTGGGTGTCTGCCCTTTCATTTCCTTGATCCTTCTTTCCTTCCATCCTCTTCTATCTTTCTTTCCTTCATTCTTTCCTCGTCCTTCTGCCTACGGGTGACTTTACGCTCCCTCTTCTGTCTTTCTTTCCTTCATTCTTTCCTCTTCCTTCTGCCTATGGGTGACTCTACACCGAGTGACAAGCCAAATGGTTTCCTGTACACCAGGAAACCATTTACTACGCTGGGTGGTAACAATATAACCAAATATTGGCGCCTGGTGGTTTAGTGGGTATTTACAGGGCTCCAATCGGACTGAGCCGGTGAAGGTTTATGTCCAAGGGATGCTTGGGGTTTACTGCTCACATAATGCCACTCAGGGATGAATGAAGCTGTTCACTTTCATCTTAAATGTCAGGACCAACTTGCCTAGCCCCAGGCTCCTACGCTGCTCATAGGGCAACATAGGATAGGATGATGAAAATATATATATATATATATATATATATATATATATATATATATATATATATATATATATATATATATATATATAATCCTCTCCGGGCTGACCCATGATCACGATAATCTATTTTATCTCACTGATGACAGACGACTTTATGAGACTTAGAACTACTGTACCGAAAGGTGAGTGTAAGTGTGAATATGTGTGAGTATGGGTGTGAGTGTGGGTGTTGGTGCGGGTGTGGGTATGGGAGGGTGTAACAATTGTTACTTTAGTAAATAGTAAAGATGAGACAAAAGCCTGAGGTACTTAACCGCGGCGCTCATCGCCGTATCTTAGGTGTCGAGTCTGTGGTGGGTTATTCACCCACTTTCCTGGGATACAAAGCCACTCCATCATTCTGACTAGCACTTACCAAGATCTGAGGGATATTTAACTATGAAAGTTGCATTTACCCAGACAGGCAGTGTTACCTTTCACTTTCATCTTTACCTGATGTTATACAGTACCAGGTGATTTACAGCCATTCTTGAGCTTAAGCTGTGTATACGATTATCTTCACTCACACATGTACCAAACACTTCATAATCAAATAAGGGCGATTATTTAAATGAGACCAGTTGCAGCTGTTGTAGTCCCATGTTCATCTGAAATGAGAACCCAGTGGACTGCAGGCTGATATGGCCCTACTGCATCAGCTTCATATTACAGGGGAGCTCCATCACCCTGTTATATCGGTGCCACCACATGAAGGCACCCCTCTCCAGCACCATTAATATGACAAGTAGAAGAAACAAAATACCCAATAATTATTTATGAATTTTCATCAGAAAAAGTGGTCGACATTTTTTCTAAATGCGACCCATGAGAGTAACACGGATGAAAAATATTTAATAGGAGAACTGAAGAAGACAATTTAGAACAGAGAGCTGAGGAGGTGCAAAGAGAGACGATGCAGGAAGAAAACAATAATTAAAAGAGAAGAGGTGAGGAAATAAGAGATGAGGAAGAAAGGGGACGGGAGAGGAGAGAGGAGGAAACAAAAAGAGAGATAAAAAGTAGAAAAAGAGGACAAGACAGGAACAGAAAAGGATACAGAAGAAGAAGTGCTAAAAAAGGATGAGAGAATGAACAGGGAGCCGCTGACAAAAGAAGATGAGAGAGGAGAATTAGACAGACGACATCAGAAAGGCTATGGAATAGAAGGGTGAAAAGGATGACAGTAAAAGAAAATGAATGAAACGAAGCAAAATTATATTTAAAAAAAGATGAGAGAGAGCGAGAGAGATCATGTGTGTGTGTGTGTGTGTGTGTGTGTGTGTGTGTGTGTGTGTGTGTGTGTGTGTGTGTGTGTGTGTGTGGAGGGCTACAAAGGTGAAAAAAATTACGATGTTCCGTAAAAAAAAAAAAAAAAATTGAATACAGCTGGGGAGAGGGCTTTTAGCAAGAAAAAAAAAATGGAATAATGAAGGAGAAACATTTATTCCTGACGTAAGAGCGAAACGTATGAAAGATTTTTAAAGATCACACAAAAATTAATGACGCTGGGTCAAGAAATGATTGATGAAAGTTTTTATATTAGTCTGGAGGCAGGAAAAAAAAAAAAAAGCCTGATTGCACTAAAAGGTAAATTAATGGAAACTTCTTCAATGTTTTCAGCACTCCTTCACTCCGATGACGTGTTTTTTCTCCTTCTTGCCAATTCCAGACGATTCACTCAGCTTAGACATGGCTTACAAACAGGACAGCCTTCATTTACCCTTCACCACCAGAGATCCTTCCTGGGATGAATAAAACTGTCGGACGTTGGACAGATTAAACTGATTCATACGTCATGGGATTCAAGAGGTTAAGCTGAATAATGTCGTGTGGTGGTAGCAAGAATAAAATAATGTTATCGTTCAGTAAGGGTTAATTATTGAGAATTCTATCAAACTCTTTCTTTTAGATCAAGAGACTTTTCCTAAGGTGAATAAAATCGTTTGGGAGCAGCAAGGGTAGAATTAAAGACGCCATCGTACTAAAAGGTTAATGGAGACAGCTTTTGACTCCGTGTTACCGTACGATACGCATTTTATTAAGGAAAGTAAACCGTCTGGCGGTGGCGTGAATGAAGTAAAGACGTCATTATATTTAAGGGGTTAATGGGTAGCATGAGTGACCAATGCACTGAGTGAATTATGCTTTTTGTTTTTTAATGGAAGGGTCAACAACAAACAAATAAGCAAAAACGAGTCGTTGTAAATGAGTTAATACAAGACATACAATTAAATAGAAAAATAATATTTCTCCAAAAAGTAATATAACACATGAAGATCGAGAGGATGAAGCCAAGAGAGAAATGAAGGAAAATCCAGCAGCAATGCCTAAAATTAGACTGTGACGAGTTTTGAGAGATTTATAATGCGAGATAAAAGTGTACCTACAATCCACTCACTCGATGTAACGCCACCTTCAGGTGAATCTGCACTGAATGCCAAGCCAAATAATTTCCAGTAAATCTTCACTGTAATCGGTTGTAACCATATAGCAAAACGGAAGCCTGTTGGTCTAGCGGGTTAAGGCGATCCAGTCGGATGGGGCACGTAAGGATTTCCATCTGACTGATAGTTGGGGTTTAGTGCTCACATAATGCCATTCAGAGGTCAACGAGGCTGGTCACTCTTGCCTTAAATGTTGTGGGTGAGTAACTTATCCCCGGCCTCCTACACTCCTGATGAGGTAAAAAGGACTGGATGATAAACAAACAGGAAAAACTGCAAAGGATATATAAAAAGAAAATTTCAGAAAGCACTAGATGAAGAAGTTCAAGGGTCTTGAAGCAAAAGGAAAAAAAAATAATGACAGCATTAAACACTAATGACTGATGAACTTTTTGAGGGCTTTGTAGAATGAGAGAGAGAGAGAGAGAGAGAGAGAGAGAGAAAACAGATAACGTCTGAGGCATGGAAAATAAAAGACAAATAAATGTAAATCAGGTTGGGACGGACAAGAAAGTAAGTCTTACGATCGTGCGCACAAAAACGAACAGACCTTGAGTTCAGTCAGATCTAATCGGCGTACCTCAACAAACTATGGAATCCACATTTGTGGGATGTTACACTTGTGTACTTGAAGATACCAAAATTACCAAGATGAAATGTGAAGTAGCCAGACTGTGATTCACAACTGTTCCCAAATATAAATATTATAAAAAGATACGAGTATACTAGAAAACCACTTTCTGTGCGCGTCAGGCTAAATAAACTCATCCAATGCCACAGTTATGGCATGGCATACAAACAGCTGGTGAAGTACGCCAGCCGCCCAAGTGTGGAATATCACAAGTATCTCACTCATACCACCACTGGTTTGACAGCGTCGTGAGTTTTCGATATGGAGCAAAATGTAGAGGGATTAAAGTTGTGTTTAAATCAGAGTTTTGTTTCTACTCGGACTCTTACCATGCCACCAGCTTCAGTCTGGCTTAGATCCTCTGCATACCAACAGCTTCGGCCCAACTTGACATCAAGCCGACAGTTTCGGCCCAACTTACCATCAAGCCAACAGTTTCGGCCCAACTTGACATCAAGCCAACAGTTTCGGCCCAACTGTATTCCATGCCAACAGTTTCGGCCCAACTGTATTCCATGCCAACAGTTTCGGCCCAACTGTATTCCATGCCAACAGTTTCGGCCCAACTGTATTCCATGCCAACAGTTTCGGCCCAACTGTATTCCATGCCAACAGTTTCGGCCCAACTGTATTCCATGCCAACAGTTTCGGCTCAATTGTATTCCATGCCAACAGTTTCGGCCCAACTGTATTCCATGCCAACAGTTTCGGCTCAATTGTATTCCATGCCAACAGTTTCGGCCCAACTGTATTCCATGCCAACAGTTTCGGCCCAACTGTATTCCATGCCAACAGTTTCGGCCCAACTGTATTCCATGCCAACAGTTTCGGCCCAACTGTATTCCATGCCAACAGTTTCGGCCCAAGGTGGAACTTTATTCTTGCCAACAGCTTCGGCCCAACTTGGGTTTTTTCCTGCCAACATTTTCATGCCAACTTGGACTTTCTCATGCCAACAGTTTCGACCCAACAAGGATGTTGTCATGCCAACAGTTTCGGTCCAACAAGGATGTTTTCATGCCAACAGTTTCGACCCAACAAGGATATTTTTCATGCCAACAGTTTCGGTCCAACAAGGATGTTTTCATGCCAACAGTTTCGACCCAACAAGGATATTTTTCATGCCAACAGTTTCGGTCCAACAAGGATGTTTTCATGCCAACAGTTTCGGCCCAACAAGGACGTTTTCATGCCAACAACTCAGCCCGACTCGGACCCTCTTCGGGTATGAAGAGAGGCCACAACCGGCCAAAACTCTTGTATCCTCACAGTATACACAACTGTAATGTGGTACAATTTCTTCCACTGATATAAGATCTGAAAGCTTTCGAGTGGAAGGCAGAAAGGTAAAAGAGAAGACAAATAATTCTCCAACCGTAGGTCATAGGAGGAGGGAAGGAGCTGAAGACGATGGAAGAACAAAAAAAAGATAGTTCAGAAATCTTTTCAGCTGAAGATTGTAGGGCAAAAAGGAAATAAATTTCCCTGTAATAGTAGTAAAAAGAATGAATTAAAATGAAGACTGAGAACCTGGGGAAAAAGGTTAAACGACAATGGGGACATATTGTAATTACCTAAGCGGGGCCTCCTACACGTTTCGTCTTTTGTTAACGTATTTCTTTTGCGAAATACATCTCTACTCGTATGTTCTCTTGTATCTCGTTTACAGCATATGAGTCTTTGCCTACTGATAATATTTGTCCTTAATTTCATATAAATGCATATTAACCCCTTCGTTGCGATCTAATTTTACAACGCTCTCTCCAGAGGACTCTTCATCTCGAAATACATTTTTCGAATCAAAGGAGTTTGACATAGTCTTTCTTAACCCTCACTACTGCAGAATCAACCTCAGGTTGAAAACATTAAGATGTTATATGCAGATGGAAACTGACAAGGACCAGGTGTTGGGAGGCCTCGTAAGCTCACAGGAATACGGCCCAGGGATTGCAGTGGGATGTAAGCGAAGAGGAAAAAACGCAATGCCAGAATATTGACCGGAAAATGTTAAAGTTTTGATAAAAATTTCCTACCAGAAAATACCATACCCTTCAGTACAATGATGTGTTTGTTATTTTTTTCTTTTCTTTCTTCCGTTTCCTTTCCTTTTAATACTTTTTATTTTCTTTTGCTTTCCTTTTTCTGTTTTCCTGACGGCACTGCGGCCATCAACTTTTCTCAAAATACACACATACAACTCATTGCCTTCACTCACAGACCGCTTCAAACACCGCAACATACGAACTCATTTCATCCACCTCGTATACCTGACGTATTTATTTCATGCACCTCCTTCGCCTACCATACTTAATG
This sequence comes from Coenobita brevimanus, assembly GCF_032717465.1. NCBI lineage: Eukaryota > Metazoa > Arthropoda > Malacostraca > Decapoda > Coenobitidae > Coenobita > Coenobita brevimanus. The sequence goes on from NC_137033.1 coordinate 45,474,144, forward strand.
CACCACATACACATAACGTACTAGCTCACCTCAAGCATCTCTGTCATACAGTATACTTATTCACCTTGGCTAACACACACAGCATAATCAACCAATCCATAACAGATATAATAACCTAAAATTTCACATCTCATTCACCTCATTCACACAACATACATACCGAATATACACAACAATCACATCATGCACCTCATTCACATTGCACACAAACTCAACTCATGCAACTCACTACATAGCATAAACAATCTCCTGAAACACCTCATTAAGATTAAACACACACTAATCTCAAGAACTTCATCCATAAATCCCATTTGCACACCTTATTCAACAAGGCATCTTCTTACCGCACGTACTGTTGCGGACACTAATATCAGTCCATTTCATTGCCATATATAACGGGGCAGTGAATACCTTTTGAAACCAAGTGATGCGCATTTAGGAATCTTGTAATTTTTTTCAGGATAATGTGTATGTGTTTCATAATACTTCATCTTAAAGACGAGCGATATTCCTGACGGTAACTGCACCTCAATGCGCACAGTGCCCTGCAACACACTAGCACACAATGCACTGCAACACACCAGCAAACCTCATAACACCACACCCTCATAAGAAACTCACCTTATGCACTTCATTCCCATAAAACAGTTGTTCGCTCTACTTACCTATATCTTAACTCTAATTCGCTCAGTTTACCGTCTCACCACTTGCATTTCACTTTCTATATCAACACATCCTCCCCATGTATCTCACACACACACAAACACTCACCACACACCAACACATTCATCCACGTACCAACACACTCACCTCACACCAACACACAAAAACACATACACATCACCCACACACCAACACACTCACTCTTACACCAACACACTTCACCACACAATACACTCATGCACACACCAACTCACTCACCAACACAATAACACACTCACCTACACACCAACACACTCACCCACACAATAACACACTCACCCTCACAATAACACACTCACCTACACACCAACACACTCACCCACACAATAACACACTCACCTACACACCAACACACTCACCCACACAATAACACACTCACCTACACACCAACACACTCACGCACACAACAACACGCTCACCTACACACCAACGCATTCACCCACATAACAACACACTCCACCATAAACCATCACACACACACACACACACACACACACACACACACACACACACACACACACACAAAACCTACTCACCTCTCCCATGCAATAACACACTCACCACTCCAAAATACTCAGTCACCAACACACTCGCCTGTCCCACACAACAGTACACTCAGGCACACACCAACACATTCACCTCACCCGTACAACACAATTCTGAACTATAATTCATAAAAATGATCTCTGGGAACATCAGGGCGAAAATATAGTTCATCTCATTCAAGAAGGCATAAACATAACAACAATACCATCACCACCACCAAAGTTATATCATCACCAATATGTTCATCACCACCACCACCACCAGCACCACCACCACCAGCACCACCACCACCACCAACGTCATAATAACCAACAAATAAAACATAAACAATAGCTACATCAACATGTTTGTCAATAACAAGTACAACAATAACAAGAAGATAACTAACTATGACAAGAACAGAAACTGAAAGCAACATATAAAATAGCAATATAATAAACAAAAACAGCACTTTTAACAATAGCAACAAAGCCAACTACGACAAAACCATAATAACAACGAATGGGAATAAAATACCAACAGCATTAACACAAACAAAACACCAGTAATTACTGGGATGCTCATTCAGTATTTTTAATCCGAGTAGCCCATACGATAGCTGTTCACCCTTCAGCCCGAGCAAGGCATTTTTATTTGATTCATTCTCCTATCAGACATTTTTTTTTTTTTTTTTTTTTTCAAATTGGGAGCGCACCCTGATAAATAGAACGGGTAATGAAGGCTGTGTCTAACTTCTGCAGCTCGAAAAGTCTCTTCCAAACAAAAATCAGTCGCCTGGAAATATCGAGAATATATAAAATATGCAGATGGGGGGCATCGTTGTGAAGCGGTTATGATGTAGCAGATAACCAGCATTTAATACTCAAAAAAATGAATAAACGGAATTAAGTAAATAACAAGAAGAACCTGGATGTTGTAAAATGATACAATGCATATTATTAACCATTCAGCACCAGTATTTGTTTCTATTCCTCGTATATTCCTTGTGTTATCAATTAATTTTATCATTCTTGGGAAAAACCTCTGTTAATGAAACGGCTGATCAAACCTATATTTATCCACACCAGTGCGAAAACTTTCTCTTAATCACAATAAAGTGTGTGGAGGCGCCACTAACTAATAACGCATCTGAAGGCTTTCTTATGATGATGCATAATATGGATCACCAGAGACGCGCCTCCTACCAAGGGATCAAGGACACCGAGGGCAACGACCTGAAGCCACTCCACCCCCCATTACCATCGACAGCTTCAGTAGGAACGTCCCTCCTCGGGTAACCACCCCAGACAAAGCGTCTTCCTGGACAAGAATGTAACGTGAGAACCACCTTGTGAAAGTGCAATAAATAAATAAACAATTTCATTAATTAATAAAAATAAAATAATGAAACAGTTGGCAATTGTCAGCACCTGAGTCTGTTTAAAGGGTATTTCTTCGCCAATTAACCCTCTTGTGGTCAGGACAACTCTAGTACTAAGTTCCAGTTACAGCCACAGACTTTACTGTTTCGAAGAGAAAGAGAGAGAGAGAGAGGTTGGAGAGGGGAGCGAATGCTCTTGAACCTACACCCACCTAAACAGCTGCCACATAACAAAGCATAATTGCCACCGCCAGCCAGGAAGCACTTATATATGTGGCTGGTACACTTGAGGCTGAGAGAGAAGACAGCACAGTCTCCGCTGTTGTCAAAAAAAAAAAAAAAAAAAATGCTAGATAAATTGTGGACAAAGTAGATGACAACACAGACCAAATGAATGAAAACTTCACAAGAATAGTCAGTGAAGCAACACTGGAAGGAGGTGTGAAACAGAAATTCCAGTGTCTGAAGAGGAGTGACAATATTCTACAACTGTGTTACGTGATAATAACAAGTGACATATTTCGATGCTCTTGTAAAGGTCTAATATGTACATGCAGCACGAAAAGTTCTGTCACCTTTCCTGCCATCCTCTTCATGAACTTTTAAAACCAGTGTGGTGATTTCATAGCAACTGACACTGATGACTTTATTTAACTACCGATCAGTGTCATCAGTGTCATTCGTGGCGAGTTCACCACACTCACTGTCAAAGCCTCTGAAGAGGTGAACGGGAAAGGCGACAGGAATTTTGATGCCGACTGGATAGTACATCGTGATACAGCCAAAACGAACATCTTCCCACCCAATACAACCGTTCAGTATCCTAAAACAGTCATTCCCTATCCCTTCACTGTGATGACCTACCACTCTTCATTACTCTTGCTACCTCCTTCCGACAATTTTATTCAGATTCGGAATTACGTCTGGTAGCGAAAGGGTTAATGACGAGAATATATGACTTCTCCGCTTTGCAAAGTCGCCCATTACCTGACAAACCTGATTAGTAGCAGATAAAAAAATGAAATGGTTTGGCTGAAGAGGTAGAAGTTCCACGAGAGCAGTCATCACACTTAACACTTGTCCGGAAAAACAACCTTAGATTCCAGCCGTAGACTAAGTGGTTTTCACTGAAGGTTTTGGTATCGTAATTATTCCATTTTTTTTTTTCATGCCTACAGTACTTTAATCCATTCAACCCAAAGAGGTAGTTTATATTTAATTTTTGTTATCTCCATGAGCTTATATGAACTTTTGGAACAAGATGAGTAAGAGTAAACCTTCTTGAACCCCTTCAGTACGAGAGATTGCAAGAGGAATGAAACTGTCCAAAGGTAGCAGGAAGAAGCTAAAAGATATCATATAGAAGGAAGTAGTGTCAAACCTTCCAATTTACAGACCTTGTTCTTCATAGCATTTGTATCGATTATGAAAGATAAACTGAAGGAAAGGTTTTCATAATCAGCCTTTCATTTTTAAGCTGTGTTAAAGATCTCATATTTCTACATCTGTTTTAACCATTCGGGCAGAAGATGCCTCTTTTTCTTACTGCAATCTGTCGATTAAATTCTGTTTAAGAGAGCACCCTATTGGTGGAGGCGTTCATAATGGGCATGATACTTTTATTTAACACTTCCTTTTCCGAAAAGTCTCTCCTAAGCTAAATAAAATCGTCTGTATAGAGCAAGAGTATAAAAAAATTTCAGGAATCATTCATTCATATTCTCATTGACAGAAACTTCCTACATAATATTAATGGTATGATTATAAATGTAAATGGGAGGAAAGCATGAGATACTTATAACAATAAGTTTTCATGACTGAGTTTCCCGTTCACTTATACTTGTCCTTGATAAGTCTTGGGTAAGGTCACGAGATAAGCCGTTGTGCCAATATATTAGTTTGAGTGTATAATGGAGGATGGACGTGAAGGGTCAGGCTGTTAGCCCGGAAGTGGTGAGTGGAGGAGGATTATATGGCTAGTGACCCGACCCTTGCATTCACAGACACACTTACCAGCAATTTCCTTTCCTATCCTGGGTTTGCGGTCACAGGATGGACAAGGAAGGGAGAGTGTAGACTTCCCTTGTATGTTGCTCTTTGAGGGAAAAAAAAAATCGCTATAGACTGTCCTGCTTCATCTAAAAATTCCTAACACTTTCCAGATAACCGATGGCCAACTGCTGTCTGATTGGAGGATTGAACTGATTGGTAACCAAGGAGACTCACACGCGCCTTATAACTATGGTTCATTGAATTTCATGTAACCACGAGGTAATGTGCAGTTTGTGGGAATGGATCAGTTCCGTCAGATAAATTCAAACCGATTATAGTTATGACAGGGAACTGATCATAAGTCTGTGAATCTGGCCCGGTAGTGTGTGCAGGTGCGTCTCTCTCTCTCTCTCTCTCTCTCTCTCTCTCTCTCTCTGTGGGGTGGAGGGGAGGCACTGTGTGTGTGGGGGGGGGTAGGGGCGGATTGGTGAGGCGTGGTATGATACTATCGGTATTATGTTGAGGGGCTTCCCTTGTCGGTTACCAATAATCCCCTTCTGTGCAGCAACAATACCACTGGCAATACTGGAGCGCAACTTCCGGTATTCATTGAAATAAATTAGCCTTTGGAATCAGATGACGTCCTATTTTATGTTATTCTTGCTGCCACCGTGGGATATTATTCAGCTTAGGACAGCGCTCTACTACAAATGGAGTTATTGGTTAATATATTCAACCACGCCGGTAGAAGTTCTCCAACACTGATTACAATCGTATGAACAGAGCAGGAATACAGTAGGCTAGATAGGCAACAGCAGCGAGGAAATGCGTTGACATTATCTTGAGTTCGCTTCATATATGTTAAGACAGCACACTTGTTTGTTTGTATTCGTTACTCATATAAAGAATCACAAAACCAACAGGCTACGGAGCCTGCGTTTGAAAAGGAAATGAACGTAATTATGCCTTATACATAGTAACTTATTTCGATCTAGCCTATTTATTTACTTATTTTGCCGTTTTGCGGATCTGCTCCCATCGTTTGGCATTCATGTGCCCGTTTACGTTTAGTCTTGGGAAATATTTTTGTTTCAAATGTCTAAATCGCTTGTTCGAGAAAACGTGTCGAAGTATTTGGCCCAGGTGCAAGAAAGTGATTTTCGAGCTAATCGGCCCAAAAATAATGTTGTGAGGCCATGGCAGCGAGCACTGGTATGATGGTATGACAAACGAGAGAGAGAGAGAGAGAGAGAGAGAGAGAGAGAGAAGATATTAAGAACTGAGCAAGAAAAGAGAAGGGAGAGAAGTGAGCAGCAGGAGATAAACAGACTATTACAGAGACAGAGAAGAGAAGGGAGAGGGGAAGAGGAGAGAAGCACATACAATAAAATCAAGCCTACCCAGCAATTCAGATGTAAACGACTTCTGGTAAACTTTTTTAGTCGGGGATGTATGTGAGGATGCAAGTGAAAAAAGCAGGGGGGAAGAAAAGAGAAAAAAAGAAAAAACTCATTACAAACTGGGGGAAAAAAGTGTGTGTGTGTGTGTGTGTGTGTGTGTGTGTGTGTGTGTGTGTGTGTGTGTGTGTGTGTGTGTGAGAGAGAGAGAGAGAGAGAGAGAGAGAGAGAGAGAGAGAGAGGTATCTAGATTAAGTGACCATATAGAAAATGGGGATCGGTCGTTTCACCGAGGGCCACCGAGAGCCACTTTATTTTCTCTTGTATGTTCGTTTCGTCTTTTTGGCATCAACTTACAGAACATAAATCACATTACAGGAATATCATCGTCTTGTCCGCAGGAAAAAAAAATGGTAAAGGAGAAGAAAAATGGTAAAAAGGGGGTCGGTTTTTTCACCAAGTGCCACCGAGAGCCACCTCACCTCACTTAACCTAACCTAACCTCACCTCGCCTCACCTAACCTAACTTCACCAAACCTAACCTAGCCTAACCTAACCTAACCTTAGTATTCCAATGGCTCTTGGTGGCCCTCTGTGAAAAGACTCACCGGAAAATGGAATTAAGGCAGTGTGTCTACGTGTTTATTTGTTTGTTTGTTTGTGCCGGGGAAAGAGAGAGAAAGTGATAAAAGGAAAAGAACATGAAGGGTGTGGAAGGTGGGGCCCTGTTATACTCCTCCCTTGACATTTTTCCCCCAGACATTCCCCGCCCCCCCCCCCAGAAAGATTCCCCCAGGACAGATTCCCCTTTAGACATTTTCCCCAGTGGACATTTCCCCCTTCTGCATATATTTCATAGCACAATATTATGATAACGTAACACTATCCGAAACCATTGATGGTTTCAGTTAGTCTCGTTATTACAGCAAAGGTCAGGGTCCAGTTGGTTGACGTCAGATCTCGGTACAGTCCTAAAACAACATGGAAGTCATCAAAACATGTAGGGGTGGAGACAAGAGTTGTTACAAAGCCTACTTGTACACGAAAAGAGAGACGAAAAAGACACGAATTCGATGGGAGTGTATTCATTGAAAATCAAGACCATGTAAGGATGCATTAACAGCAAGCTCAACCCTGGATGATGTGGTAGTAACTGTGCCCCACACCCATGAAGCTGACTGTGTGCAACCATCACGCAATACTGTTTCAGCAAGATTCCGACGCCGTCAACCTCTTTTTCCTCCACAAACTTGAAATGTGCAAGCCGTTACCTTGGCAAGAGGGGACCGCACCAGCAACATGTGTTAAACCTGGAATCACGCGTTTTCTCACCTGGTTGGCCACAAGCATCCGTCTTTGTGGACATTCATTGATGCGTTACGGAAAGACTGTTCTCTAGTATCCCTTGCCTTGCTTCAGGAGGAACACAGTCAACCACTCAAAAAACGTGTCAAACGGCCTACAAGACAACTTCAGGAGCGGCTCTTGGAGATATTTGTTGCCTGACGAGATGGTCAGAAGACTGCAGCACAGACTTTGGCGGCTGTTGGTTACTGTATTCGACCTTAGATACTCGTATATGAATATGTTGAATATCTGAATCCTTAATGCAAACATGATATTAAGATCTTAGACGTTTTTCTTGTTCTGTAAAAATAACCCTGCAATACTGACACTTTTCTTCTGGCAAAATTTTTTTATATGATAAATACATAAGGAGAGGGGAAAATGTCCAGGAGGAGAAAATATCCTGGAGGGGATGATGTCCAAGGGGAAATAAGTCAGGGGGGAAATGTCTGGCGAGGATGCAAAGTCCAGGGGGAAAATGTCCTACACACGTGGAAGGTGTGTGTGTGTGTGTGTGTGTGTGTGTGTGTGTGTGTGTGTGTGTGTGTGTGTTTTAATGCGAAGAAGAAGGAACCAAAGGCCACGAGCCCGCAATAACTGTTCCTTCCAAAGAAAAACAAAATACAAGAGAGAGAGCCAAATTCAAGATCCTTTCATTTCGAGATGCCTGGACACACTGCATTTGAAAGACTGGAGATCATAGGAAGCAGGAAATACAGACAGAGGGAGACAGTTCCAGAGCTGACCTGTTGCATAAATGAAGGACTGGGAGTAATGGTTAACTCTTGCATTAGAGAGTTGGACAGAAAAGGGATGAGAGCTGGCTGCTAGATGGGTGGTACGGGCCTGTCGAAGAGGTGGAGGAATGCATGCAGACAGTTCAGAGGAGCAGTGACCATTGAAGTAGTGATAGAAATGAGATAAAGATGCAACAGTCCTGCTAAGAGACAGAGGTTGTAGGGAGTCAGTAAGAGGAGGAGAGTTAATGAGACGAAATGCCTTTGACTCCACCTTATTGAGAAGAGCTGTATGTGGGGAACCTCCTCACACATGAGAGTTGTACTCCACACAGGGGCGGATAAAACCCGTGCATAGAGTCAACAATTGTGCAGGGGTAAAGAAGGAACGGAGTCGGCTTAGCACACCCAATCTCTTGGAAGCAGATTTTACAAGAGATGTAATATGATCTTTCCAAGAGAAGTCCCGAGTAAATGAAACCTCAAGCATGTTCAAGGATGATACAGGATTAAGCTGAATATTATTAAACATTAGTGGGTATACCTGTGGAAGATTTTGACGGGTTGATAGGTGTAAGAACTGAGTCTTAGATGCATTAAAAACTCCAGTCAGAGATACGAGCCAAGTCAGACATTAGGTGTGCCATAGCCTCATCCCTTGTTTGTTGAAGTAACTGCTGAGCTGGGCGTTGCGGTGATCGGAGGACGGTGAAAAGTTTGAGTATTAATCTAAAGTTTCCTCTTTCTTCCCCACGGAGAGACTTACTCCTTCAGTCATTCTCACTCACACACTCTCTCTGTTTCACCCACCCATTGTCTGTCTGTCTGTCTGTCTGTCTGTCTCTCTCTCTCTCTCTCTCTCTCAGGTATATCCCATGCGCTGGAATAAAAAAAAATATATACCTTTACATCATTAAACCCTCTGAGGATCTTTACGTTTGCTGCTGATATAATTTATATTCTCATTTTTAACAATTTGACCCGGGAGAGAGGGAGAGAGGGAGAGAGAGAGAGAGAGAGAGAGAGAGAGAGAGAGAGAGAGAGAGTGTAGTCTGAAGATTTCCTCCGAGGGAATATATTGACCACTTTCATGCTTTTACGCTGATGCTTTTACGCTGAAGCCGGGAGGCATATTCCCTCACTGCAGTCGCCAAGGTGTTTGTACGTACAACCGTATGAAGGTGAACGATGTACAGTATGAGTAGGCCGGCCGGTATGGACGTGGCTATTACAATATGTTCTCCAATAATAATAATAATAATAATAATAATAATAATAATAATAATATCCGTAAGCAAACGTGACTCTCATACCTATCTTCTTTCTATGCAAAAATAGGCTACACTAAAATTTCTAGTGCAGAAACCTTGATTCCTATTTTTTTTTCTTTTGCCGACAGACGATATATATTTTTTTCAGCTTAGGATTTATTTTTTATCGTGGTAAGGTTAGAAACAGAATCCAGTAACACAAGATCAACTGCAATAATTTCAAGTAACTAATAAAGACAAAGTGAACAAAGAGAGAAAAATTATGTGTATAAATGTAGAAAAGACACAGTTCACGAAAGGGACAGGCGTGAAAGAGAGAGAGGAACATATGAAGGGACAGGCGTGAAAGAGAGAGAGGAACATATGAAGGGACAGGCGTGAAAGAGAGAGAGGAACTGTAAGAAGAGACAGGCGTGAGAGAGAGAGAGAGAGGAACTGTAATTCAGAAAGTGTGAGAGTGTGGGGCAGAAGTGGAGAAACAGGGCCATGTATATTTGTATGACGGTAAATGAGGCTGTTGCCCGCTTTAATGTCAGGATGTTGTTGATGGTGGTGGTAATGGTGGTGGCAATGCTGGTGTCTGTGGTAATGATGTTGATGGTGGCGGTGGTGGTGGTAGTGGTGATGCTGGTGACTGTGCTAGCGTTGTTGTTGGTGGTGGTAATTAGGTAATAGTGGAAGTGGGAGGTTGTGGTGGTGGTGGTGGTGGTAGTGTTTGTGATGGTGGTAGTGGATGTGACCGTAGCAGTGCTGGTAGACGCGATAATGGAGGGTGAAAGATGTATTTGAGGGGATGGTAACAGTAATGACAATAATAATAATGATGATAGTGTGAGGGATAATAGTTTTGAAACTCATCATCATCGACGCGATCATCGCAGTTATCACTTAATAATTATAGTAATAGTGGTGATGGTATTAGTGAAGGTGCTGATGGTTGTGATGGTAGTGGGAATCAAGAGAGTCATTATAAGTCTTTTCATTACGGCTGTAACAACAGTAAAACAGTAACATGTCCACGACGCGGGAGAAAATCACCCGCCTGTTAAAGATTTCTTTTCACTCCAGCAACCTTGCCATTCAACCCATGACCTTCATCTTCGAAGGTGGCCTACATAAGGTATATAGCGACCAATCAACATAAAACTGATTTCTAGGTTAACGATATAAAAAATTAGAGCCTGACCCGAAGGACGTACATGAAGACAGACAGGCGTATTGAATGTGACCAAAACCATTACCAGTTCAGAAGGAGCATCAGCCTTGTGATAAACTAAGACAGAACACAATAAACCACAGTAAATAGATCCTGTTAAATGCAAGGCTGGTTTAAAGCAAAAAGAAGACCCAGTAATGTTTGCGATAAACCAGCCATATGGATCACAAAAGTTGGGTGTTTACAGTGGCTGGACGGAAGTTGCCTCGTTTCTGTTTGCTTCTAGGGCGTTTACTGGTGATAAAATATTGGTTATATAGTAATAGTAGCACTGGTAGTAGTAGTAGTTGTAGTAGTAGTAGCAGTAGTGGTGGAGGTGGTGGTGGTGGTGGTGGTGGTGGTGGTGGTGGTGGTAGATGATCCAGGTTCATCTGAAATGTGAACTCAGTAGGCTACTGCCTGCTTCTTCTGCAATCGATCATCCTTCTTTGAGGGGATGGGAAAGGAACTGAAGGGCTTTGTGAGCTGGCAGTAGAGCCAACCAGTTATATCGGAGCCACCACACGCAGGAGTCCGTCTCCAGCACAGTTTTATTGATAACATTGGGGTGGTACGGCAAGTGGATACGGTGGTGATGATCGCATGCTCATTTTTGCTTCAGCTTGAACTAAAATTGCCTTCTCTTCATCCTGAATGCTGAGATGTAGCAGATTATCACCAGAACACGATACTAGGAGTGCTTTGGAAAAGGAGAGCCGTAACTCTTTCTGCCAGTGAACCATCGGGAAATTAGTTGCAAAACGATGGAAATCTCGGTCAGGTTAAGGTTAAGTAAATATATATTGGAAGTTATTAAGATGGCGGTAACAGTGGTACTGAAGGTGACGATAGTAGTTATTTCTGACGATGGTGGTTGTGGTTGTTATTGTGAATGGGGTAGATCTTGTAAAGGTTGTAGTGGAACGATGATCTTAATAGCCCTGGTGATAGTGGTGATGGTGGTATGTGCAATGAAAGTGACAATAGAAGTGGCTGAACTTAAGAGGGATGATGGAGGTAGGTGTGGTTATGATGAGGATGGTGGTAATGGTATCATAATGACAGGGACTGGTGCTGGAATGGGACGCCTTCATGCTGTGACACCAATATGGCCAGGCGGCTCTGCTACCCATTGATACAAACGTCAATCATCTCCAGCCCTATCCCCCAAAAGGAGGATGGTGGACTACAGGAGATGAACCACCTCACCTGCAGTTCACCGAGGTTACAACAGCAGCAGCAGCAACAGGAGTGACAAGGATTATGATGGTTTCTGTGTTGATGGTGATGACAGGGGCAGTTGCAGCGATGGGGATATTGGTGGATGTACTGACAAGAATCAGAAGTTGTGGTGATCAAGGTAATGTTGGCGAGGCTAGAATATGGTGGTGGAAATGGTGATGATGATATGTGTGGTAATGGTGGTGGTGTGGTATCTGTGTGGCGTTGATGTAAGTTGTGACTATGGTTGTGGTGGTATGAATTGCAATAATGTTGGTGCCAGATGTGGTAGCGTGGATATCAGATGTTGTGATGGTAATACTGGCGGTGGCAGCTTTGGTGGTGGTGGTGGTGGAGTATCAGCTGTAACGGTATCGACGGTGGTAGCTGGGGAGATGAAAGCTGTGTTGGTGGTGGTGGTGGTGGAAACTGGTGGTGATGGTGGTGGTGATAGCTGTGGTGGTGGTGGTGGTGGTGATGGTGGGTGACAGTTGTAATGGTGTTGGTGCTGGTAACTATGATGGTAAAAGCAGCTGTGATGGCGATTGTAGTGGTGACAGCTGAGGTGGTGGTGTGGTGACAGCTGTAATGGTGGTGGTGGTGTGGTGACAGCTGTACTGGTGTTGATGGTGTGGCGACAGCTGTAATGGTGGTGGTGGTGTGGTAACAGCTTTATTGATGGTGGTGGTGAGGTGACAGCTGTAATGGTGTTGATGGTGTGGTGACAGCTGTAATGGTGGTGGTAGTGTGGTGACAGCTGTAATGGTGTTGCTGGTGTGGTGACAGCTGTAGTGGTGGTGGTGGTGTGGTGACAGCTGTTGTGGTGGTGGTGGTGTGGTGACAGCTGTAGTGGTGTTGGTGGTGTGGTGACAGCTGATATGGTGGTGGTGGTGTGGTGACAGCTGCAAATGTGGTGGTATGTGGTGACAACTGTAATGGTGTTGATGGTGTGGTGACAGCTGTAATGGTGTTGATGGTGTGGTGACAGCTGTATGGTGTTGGTGGTGTGGTGACAACTGTATGGTGCTGGTAGTGTGGTGACAGCTGTATGGTGTTGGTGGTGTGGTGACAGTTGAAATGGTGGTGGTGGTGTGGTGACAGTTGAAATGGTGGTGGTGGTGTGGTGACAGCTGTAATGGTGGTGGTGGTGTGGTGACAGCTGTAATGGTGGTGGTGGTGTGGTGACAGCTGTACTGGTGTCGCTGGTGTGGTGACAGCTGTAATGGTGGTGGTGGTGTGGTGACAGCTGTAATGGTGGTGGTGGTGAGGTGACAGCTGTAATGGTGTTGCTGGTGTGGTGACAGCTGTAATGGTGGTGGTGGTGTGGTGACAGCTGTAATGGTGGTGGTGGTGTGGTGACAGCTGTAATGGTGGTGGTGGTGTGGTGACAGCTGTAATGGTGGTGGTGGTGTGGTGACAGCTGTAATGGTGTTGCTGGTGTGGTGACAGCTGTAATGGTGGTGGTGGTGTGGTGACAGCTGTAATGGTGGTGGTGGTGTGGTGACACTTGTAATGGTGGTGGTGGTGTGGTGACAGCTGTAATGGTGGTGGTGGTGTGGTGACAGCTGTAATGGTGGTGGTGGTGTGGTGACACTTGTAATGGTGGTGGTGGTGTGGTGACAGCTGTAATGATGGTGGTGGTGTGGTGACAGCTGTAATGGTGGTGGTGGTGTGGTGACAGCTGTAATGGTGGTGGTGGTGTGGTGACACTTGTAATGGTGGTGGTGGTGTGGTGACAGCTGTAATGGTGGTGGTGGTGTGGTGAACGCTGTAATGGTGGTGGTGGTGTGGTGACAGCTGTAATGGTGGTGGTGGTGTGGTGACAGCTGTAATGGTGGTGGTGGTGTGGTGACAGCTGTAATGGTGGTGGTGGTGTGGTGACAGCTGTAATGGTAGTGGTGGTGGCATCTGTGGTAACGAGCACGGTGGTGGTGGTAATGACTGTGTGGTGGTGATGATAACTTTGGCAGAAGGGGAAGGGTCGCTAACAATGCCATCAATAAGAGAGAGAGAGAGAGAGAGAGAGAGAGAGTCAGCTCCATCGTCCTTATCACTTAGCTAATAATCTGAGAATTAGACTTATTATGCAATTCCGACCACATCACCACATGGGAATGAAAAATGTTTAATTTATCTATATACTGTAAATCTGTCCGTCTGTCTGTCTCTCTCACACACACACACACACACACACACACATTCGCAAACGTATTCATACATACGTATATGCATAAGTACACAGAGACGGACAGATAAAGCAAACATAAACACGCACACTCAAATACACAAACACAACAAGAGTGGTGTCAAGGCACAGGAAACTCGTCCCCGGCAGTCATTTTAATGCTGACGTATAAACACAACATGGTATCTAGTCAAAGATGTCACATATCAAATTTGGAGTAAATCGTGTGAACATTGACGATTTTATGCCCATTTGAAATTTCAGGCCCGACCCACCTGATACTGACCGCCCTACCGCTACATCAGGGGGTGACCCCCCTGATGTAATGAGGCGTGATATAGGATGCAGATTTGAAAGATGCATCTTTAGGTTTTGGTTTCATGTCGATATGACGAATTTGAAAGGAATTATTGCAAAAAAAATAAAAAGATTTTTCAAAAACATTTTCGGCCTACAGCCTGGATCTTTGCCCAAATTGGCCCAAAATTTAATCATGTGATAGATCATAGCTCCTCATCCCTGTAATTTTCGTCAAAGTCTCACCAGTAGTTTTCGCGTAAAATTGTCAACAGACAGAGAGTCAGATAAAGAAACAGACAAACCGAGTGAAAACAATACCCGTCCCCGAGCCCCTATAAAAGGGGTGGGGACGGGTAAACAACACAAACATACACTAACACGATTCTCCCCCCCCCCCTCTCTCTCTCTCTCTCTCTCTCTATCCGTGTCCGCTGATTGCCAGCGGCCAGCATGAAAGGACAGGGAGATAATAAAGATGTGCGAAGAGGGAGGAGAGGATTGGAAGATGAAAGAGGGGGCATGGTGGACGATCATGAGAGAGAGAGAGAGAGAGTGAGATGGTAATAACGACATGATGAATGACAAATGCCTTTTCCTGAATGAATACTACAGGTAACGTTCTTAGCACAGCGGGTGTTTATGTTTCTTTTAAAATATAGGGTTGTATATGTTCGCAGGATTTTAGTAGTTTTTGTGTTATTGTCGATGGTAAGAAATTTATATTCCTTTAAGCCCTGGCATATGTACAAATTATATCCCTACTTTGTTTAATTTTCTCGCCATTTTTCGTTTTCATGACAATAATGACACTAACCCTCAGGCTCCTGTGACCCACTTACAATTGAACATTATCGTCTGGTGTAAGCTGGGATGGAATGTAAGATATTGGGGTTAATGGTACTATTGTTAACAGGGTCCAATGCTCATTCAACTGCATAGCATCGTCTGGAGTTAGGTGAAATAAAATATTTGCGAATAGGTGAATACGAGAGGGTTCAATTTTTAAAGAAAGCTGAAAGGATGGGATGACGCTTACATAATATATTATGGAGATTCCACAGAGCTCCCTATCTAATCAAAAGAATTTTCGGTAGAATTATTAGCTTCTTCATATCTTTGGATTTCCTCCTTTACAATGAATGAGGTGGAAGAAAAGAGTAAGGGAGCGTATGACCGAAAGAAGTCCTCATCTGAGACGCATAAACGTATATAATAATAGCAAAAGCTACAACCACTAAGACGAACATGGGAGAAACGGGCAGTTGTAAATATGAGGGAGGCTTGTGGGCCTTAAGAGCAGGGGGTCGTTAGTGAGCAGGGACATTTTCATGTGAAGCCTAACAAGACTCTTATATTTATCTACCCTACTAAATCATTTATCTTTAACTGTGAATATTATGTAGCCTAAATCTCACAAGTTACCGCACAAAGTATTGGAGAGGATATCGCAAAACAGATAAAAGCTTTGGTAATAGAAACGAAAAAGAGGATAAGTATGAATGGAAATTAATCAGACTGAGGATTAGTAATGAGTGATGTGCCTCGAAATTCAGTTCCTGGTCTATAATTTTTTAACATGTACATCAGTGAACTAATTTTACCTATAAATATTGGTATTACTGAATTTCCTGAAAACACAATAACCGACGGAATAATAAACACATTTAAGGATTACAACACTTCAGAATTACATTAATATGCCATTCAAATTGCCAGAGATGACATGTAATCTACAGATATATTAATTAGTTGATGTGGAACACACTATAGCCCCCCTCCCCCCACACGCAGAGTTTAAATCGATAAATAAGAAGGATCGAGTAGTCATGTAAGGACCTAAAACCCAGACAACAGTGCATAGATCTCAAGAGTAATACTGTAACTATATTGTGCTTTAGTGAGACCACATTAGATTATGCAGCACAGATTTGGTAGAGAATAGATATAAAAACAGAAAATGTTCAGCAAAGAATGAAAAACAAAATCCATAGTATTTGAATTTTTTCTTTTAAAGACAATTTTTGAGAGTTAAATTACGCTCACTCGAAATGCAAAAATTCCGTGGAGATAAACAGAAATGTCTCAGTGGATTAAAGGAAAACAAGCATGAGGCATAAGAAAAGTTGTAAAAATGAGTAGGCAAGAGATAATGCACACACATGATTAAACGGAAAGAGACTTATTAATGAGGTACATAGGAAAGGCATGAAGCAGAGTAGTGAATGAGTGGAAGATGTCGATCGGTGTACAGTTACGGACATAAACATTGATAAACTTTTTACTTTAAACAACGACACACTGAGCAATGGCTAATGGAACCCAGTGATACAATCTTTGGAGCTTTTGAATATTTTTGAAAAATATTATGTCAGACTTTCATGATGGTTTGAGTAAGAAGTGGATTGGTATTACTGATGGCAACAGTAATTATCTATCTTAATTAGATAGATAATTTCAAGATTTACCTAAACAGGCATTTGAATAGTTTTATGATTAACCTAAATAATAAGAATATCATTGAAAAGTGTTTGCTTTAAAACATCTCGCACTTAGAGAAAAAATTCAGAGCAGAATTACTATGATTATTTTGAATGTCTCCGTACCGTGTTGCCTTGTGTTTTCCTTCCAGCCTCTCGTCTAATATTTTCTATGCCGTTTTCTTAAAGATTGTGTGGTATTCTTCCTGACATAGGTTAACCCCACAGGATTCAACTGGAGTGTTTGCAGGTTGGGGTGGAGGCGTTCCTTATTCTTAGGTATGCTTCCCACATGCTGAGAAGTGATTTATACTCTTACACAGGAAATGACCAGTATGGGTCGTGTGGCCTACTGAGGTTATTCTGTTTTTGTTATGTTCTTTCATTACATGGTATCTCTTTATAAGATAAAAATAATTTTCCGGCGACAGTAAAAATATAATGTGAAAACTCATTCTACTTAGGGGTAAATAGTGATTGCTGGTAACCCTTTTACGATCAGACCATTCTTTTAACCTGATTAAAAAATAAGTAGTAAACATTATATATAAAAACACTACCGTGCCAAATAAAAATAATCTGAAGAAAATAATGAGGAGATGCCAAAAGTAAAATTTAAAAGACGCCAGAGTGAAAAAAATTTTCGTTATCCCGTCACTAGGATGATGTATTTATATTACAATCATTATTACACCATCAGACTCCTTTTAACATAATTTGGCCTAAATTCTCAATCTTTCTATCTTGAATGCTGAATCAAAACAGTTCATTAACATTAAAATACGTAACTAGTTAAGAACTGTAAAGGAAATGGTGCTGAGCCGTAGTATTGTCTTTTTCTGTCCCTGAACAACGTGGAATAAGCTGCATAAGGACAAAAATCTGGGCCGTGTTAATATAAAAAGGGTATAAAAGTACTACCACCTGTAGCCAAAGGATCATCTGAATGTGAATCTGGTAGACTGCAAGCAAAAAAACTTCTGCCGTCTACCATCTCCCTCTTGGAGGATAGGGCTGGTTATGAGGGATGTTTATATATCTGATTAATGGAGTAGCCCAGTTATATCAATGTCACCACAGGAAGGTATCCCTCACCAAAACCTTTTTTCCTCCGTCAAGGTATGTTTTTGCCAGCGTTGGTTTGATGCTTGCCGGAAACGAAAGATTCGGCAAGCATGTTGGTCGGTTCCGTATGTTTGTCTGTCTGTCTGTCTGTGTCTGTCTGCTCTCTACAGGTCACAGTTTTATGCCAATCGTTCTGAAAAAAAAAAAAAAAAAAAATCTGAGGGTAGATATCCATAAACCCTGGAAGCCTATTGTTTTCAAAATCGGTCAAAGGCCCTGGGCTGGGTGGGGGGTTGAAACCTATCAATGGCCGTGGGTCCGGAAATCGTCGGGACCCAGTGGCTGGCCGAGGCACCATTTTTTTCAAATTTCGAAAATCGACTTTGTTTCCTACCAAACTGAAGAGAAACATTTGGCTCACCTGGTAATACAATTTTCAGCTTCCTAAACCCATCCTATGCTTTGCAATGAAGAGCGAAAAGTTTCGCCAAATAACCGCCTACACGCCGGTGAAAACTGAACAAACAATAGGAGCCATCTGACAAGCGCTCTACTGCCCATACACCTGTGAAATCTAAGCAGACACAATCGGATCCATCCGGCAAGTGCTCTACCTGTGGCAGTTTCATTTGTCTGTTTGCCCGTTGGGAAGATTACTTTAAAAGTTATAAACGGATTTTGCTAAATGTTTATGAAGGGGTAGGGTATGGCCCAAGGAATAATCCATTGTCTTTTAGTGGTGATCCGGATCATCATCCGGATCCAAGAACTTTTTAGAGGATTCTTACCAGTGCAGGATAGTGGCAATTTCAACATTTTCCCTTCCAGCTCGGTAAATAATGCCTACAATACTTGCACTTCAGCCTTGGCGGAAGTTTGCAATCTCGGATTGCTCTTGTATTATGATTGCAACCAGCACACTATAATGTTCAGCGTAAGACAGACTTTTAACAGTAGGGATCAGTGTTGTCTGTATGTAACTCCTTTGTTCAAGAAGCCTTTACAATGCTTAATAAAATCGTCTGGTGATAGCAATATTAAAATATTAAATAGAATATAGTAGTGAAAGGGTTAATGAGGCCGGCTTTCACATGATGCAGCGTCAAGCCATTGACGGGATGATTGTTTTTCACTATCTCATTATATTAGTCAGGAGGAAAGATGGTGAAAAATTACGATAGGTATCAGGTGACGGGATGAGAGAGAGAGAGAGAGAGAGAGAGAGAGAGAGAGAGAGAGACGGAGTAGGGGAGAAGGAGGAAAAAGGAAAGGGGAGCGGGAAGAATAAGGGAGGGGGAGAGAACAAGGGAAGGAAGGGAAGGATGGATGGGAGGGAAAGGAAGTAAAAGGGAAGTGGGTGAAGGAAGGAAAAGGTAGTAAATGAAAAGAGGAAAGAGAAAAGAAAGGAAGGAAAGGAGAAAAGGAAAGGAAGGAAAGGAGAAAAGGAAAGGAAGGAAAGGAGAAAAGGAAGTGAAGGGAATGAGAAAAAGAACAGAAAGTAATTTGCAGAACTAAAGGGAAAAGGGTAATAGGAAAGAAAAAGAAAGGGAAAGAAAGCAAAGGAAAAAAAGGAAATGAATTGGAGGGCAGGAAGGAAAAGGAAGGAAAACGAAATATACAATAAGTTAGTGGAAGGGAAGGGAAGGGAATGAAGGAAAAGAAGGGAAGGGAAGGAAGGAAAAGGAAAGAAAAACGAAGAGGAAGGCAGGAAAGGAAAGGAAGGGAGAAAGGGAAAGGTAGAAAAATGATGAGACGATAAGATAAAACGAAAAAAGGAAAATACAATAGATAGGATGGAAAAGGAAGAAAAATGATAGAGGAAAGGGAAGGGAAGGGATGGAGAGGGAAATGAAGGGAAGGAAAGGGATGGGGAAGGAGGCTAATTGAGAAAAACTAGCAAAGTAGCTCTCTCAGTTAACCCTTTACGCACGACAGGTGTGTTCTGATATAAAATAAGAAGTCTACCAATAACAGTATAAAGTAGTCCTTTATTGCTCCATTAGGAGCGTAGGGGCCCGGGGCTAGGCCACATTGTCCGTAAATTTTATGAAATTGTAACTATGCTCTTTTTGCTTTAATCAGACTTAATGCTGTCACTCCTCCTTCTTGAATACTAAGTCGTATCTATGGACAAACACTAGAATACGATGCTTGTCATGTAGAGGTGGTATGGAAAGGGCAATGAGCCGCAAAACGCCTTTTTTTCTGCCACTGATCTACGTGAAAGAAGCCGCAAAAGACCAAAAATCTGGGCCAAGTTAGGGCGAATAGGGAACAGTTGCTCATCTGTATGCGGTAATGTGAACAATATACCTCCGCGATGCAAACCCGTATGAGAGTCATCCGGTTAGGGTGCCTTAACACATTAGTTCACCAGGTAGCATAGAAGGCGCCATGGCACTGAAGGGGATAACGAGGGATATCTCCTCAGCTGAAAGAAACTGGGTGGCGGCAGCAAGAACAAAATACAATATACACCATGGTACTGAAGGCGTAAAACATTATGCAGGTTTAACTTATATAATATTTCACCCGTGTTATTAACCTACTGAAATCAGTGTCACATTTTACTTTTTCTTGCTTTGTCCAGATGATGTTCAGCTTGCAGCTTTTTTTTTTTTTTTTGAGCCGAAGTGTTTAGAAACAATCTTCATTAATCACTACACTACCAGAACACTACTAAGAATATTACAATTTTTTTAGTAGTGATGGGAATAAAAATATGCAAAGACGTCACCATATTAAGGAGGTTCTGAGCTGAAGAAAGGGTAAGATAGTATGTGTGAAGAGATATGGAAGAGGAAGAGAAAGAGATGTGTTAGCGAGAGGAAAAATGTGAGAGGGAGAGGAGAATATGGAAGTAGGAGAAGAAGAGATATAAGAGAGACAAGATGAGATGTAAGGAAGAGGAGAATATGCAAGAGAAAGACGAAGATGTGTAAGAAGTAGGGGAAGAGATGTACAGTAAGGGGGAGAGGAGATATAAGAGGAATGGGATGAGATGTTACAGGGAGAGAAGGACATATGAGATGAACGGGAAGAGATGTAAGAGGGAGAGGATGCAATACAAGAGGAAGATGTGTAAGAGGGAGAGGACTTGAAGTAAGAGGGAGATGAAGAGATACATGAGGGAGAGGAAGAGATGCATGCATGAAAGGGACATGTAAAAAGGAGAGGAAGAAATGTAAAAAGGAGAGGAGGTAGACTAAGATATGTAAGTGGTAGACATAGATATGTAAGGAGGAGGGGCATAGATGACAAAAAGGAAGACATGTACGACTGAGAGGAAGAGATGTCAGGAAGGAAAGCTATATAAGAATGACAGATGGAAAAGAAGCAACAAGAGGTTAGATAAAAGAGGACGGGTACGGCGAGAGAAAAGGGGAAAATAGAGGATGAAGACGAGTTACACAAAGGTTGGGGTGACACTTGAAAAAGAATATGTTCATGGAAGTGGGACGTAGGAGGGGAAGAATGAAAGGAAGAGCGGAAACTGGCAATAATTATTGGAAAAAAAATGACGGCGACTAAGAAAGGAAAAGGAGTTACAAGGAGAGAAAGGGATACACCATAATGCTGAAAAAATGCTTCGAATTAAACACCTAAACTGTGCTATTTAAAAGACTATTAAAGCCACAGCTGATTTACACACATCCTTGGAAAGTGTATGAGAGAGTAATAGGTGATACTTAAGCAGTTTTTCCTGAAGTTCGCCACGATTTTGTTTTCAAAAGTCGAAAAGCTACAAATTGAGCACCAAAACAGTGTCATTTCGGAGGCTGCTAAAATTTCAGTGGACCTACGCACATCCTTGGAAAGTAGTGTGTGTTATCGAAGTGGCTTCTCCCAAAATTCGCCAACAACTTCTACAAAGTTCGGAAAACGGTTAAATTTCGCCTAAAAATTGTGTCAAGATCATGCTTTATCTGCGCGTTTATCTTCCACGTTAACTCCGGACCTACCTGTCATATTTTGGTAT
This sequence comes from Coenobita brevimanus, assembly GCF_032717465.1. Classification (NCBI taxonomy): domain Eukaryota; kingdom Metazoa; phylum Arthropoda; class Malacostraca; order Decapoda; family Coenobitidae; genus Coenobita; species Coenobita brevimanus. The sequence continues at coordinate 45,495,918 of NC_137033.1, forward strand.
GAGGGTCTAAAGCCCCAAAACTGATGGTACGAACATTCTGAAATGAGAAGGTTCAGTCCAAAGAAGGCATTCGTATCAAGAAGGTGGCCTGGCACATCTCTTTCCGTCGTTCTAAGTTATCAGCTTAGATTTGAATCAGATGGAATCACTAATGACACTGTCCTGCTTGTAGAACAGGTCCACACAACATAACAAGCATAATGGAGCACTGCACAATACACTTACATTAAGACGCAGACTAACCTTTGGAACAACCCCATTGGGGTGTTTCTTATCTGCAGTTGAAGGATCACTTTGTCAGATGGACCGGGGTTAAGCAACAACAGCAACGATTGCTTTTTTTTGGCTAAAATAACAACACTAGCAAACTTGCTTTCTTGAACACATTCCATACATTTGCGTGGACACCTACTGCCTACTGTAACTGTTCGGCTGTGGAAAGATCATTGATTTCATAAGATATATAAAAAATGCACCTTTTAAAAATTTCTGATACGGCTTGACAATAATAGTTTATCTAGGAAAGACTCAAAATGCTGAATTCTCGTCGTTGTAAGGGATTTCGTAACATCTCTTGCTCAGCAACTTATTATGTCCGTTATACCATTATAATTATCCTATTGGATGTTACTGACGCAACCTATGTCATTAATGATAAAATATCAAACAAGTAGTTGTGCCAAGGCACAGCAAACCCGTCCCCGGCAGTCATTCAGTGCTGACGTATAAACACAACAGGATATCTAGTAAAGAATGCATATCAAATATGAGGTAAATCGGGTGAAAATTGACGATTTTATGCCCATTTGGAATTTTAAGCCGACCCACCTGACGCTGACCACCCTATCGCTAACTGAGGGGTAACCTCCCTGATACAGAGGCATGTTATAGGATGCAGATTTGAACGATGCACCTTTAGATTTTGGTTTCATGTCGATACGACGAATTTGAAAGGAATTATGGAGAAAAAACGATTTTTACCGTCCTCGTTGTTTTTACATTTGGGGGGCTTGCAGTCTGGGCCTTGGTTCAATTTGGCCCAAAATTGAATTAGGTGATCACAAGGTCATAGCCCATCATCCCTGTAATTTTGTCAAAATCTCACCAGTAGTTGTCGCGTAAAATTAACAGGCGGACAGACAAACCGAGTGAAAATAATACCCGTCCCCGGAACAAGAAGATAACCTCTCTCACGGTAGGGACAACTGGAGTTCTTTTGTTCCGACTCACGACAGACGGTTGCATTAAGCTAAGAGTAAGTCATAGGCTGCTGTCACCAATTACCATTCCATGTCCAACACAACTCAAGTATTTATTCAGCTGTGAGTGAGTCACACGGGCATGAGGATGGTAACCGTTCGCACGCATGCTATCAACACAGCCAATGGTGACTGCGAAGCGGAATCAGAGGAGTGAAGGTTTAGTTGGTAAGCATATTTCCTCATTCAGTCCTGGAATGTATTTTACCAGATTATTCTTGAAGTTTACAGATGATGATCTTAAGTTTAGTGCAGACTTTTCAAACTATATGGGCTGGCTAAAGCTTTCATGATCTCTTCCACTGCTTACAAACACTTTAACATCATTTCTTGGCACTAACAAGATTAAGCTGTAAAATACATCATGGAACCGAAGGATTTAATAAAAAACAGTAACTGTGGAAACAGACTTGTATGCCACGAATTCCACGTCCACTAAACATTACACGAGATCAGAAGTCGGTCGAAGCTCCCACTTTTTAATAATTTTGCCACGAGCCGCCACATCCGGCATTTATAATATTAAAGTTGCTTTTCGGAAGTGTCTTTGGTGTGTGTTTACAGCTGACAGTGTGACGAAAGGGAACTGATGTCACAGCGACTCTATTGAGGCATTCACAGACTGAATACCTGAGTACAGACGTACACATGAGTGCAAACACACACACACACACACACACACACACACACACACAAGGAAGAGAATAGCCAACATCCACGTGTATGGCTTTAATCTAGCGAAACAACAAGGTCAGTGAGATGGGTCCGTGAGCAAACAGCTGGAGTTACGTTGTCAGGGATGACAGTTGCTCACATGCACTTAGCACCTCCAGTCTGTCTGAAATTCACCCAGATTTGCAGGAATATTATCTAAAATCATATTTTAAAAACTGGATGAATGAATTATATATTGAGGTTAGCCTGTAGTTAAAGATCAAAATGTATTTATAATTGAACATTCAGTAAATATATCTAGAATACAAATAACATACTGTACCAATATTATCCACACACACACACACACAGGGTGGTTCATTTATAGCGCTCCTTTTCTGCTACACCGGACGAATTCTCTGGTGTTGTAGATTCAGTTCTGTCAGTGCTATTAACGTCTACTCCGTCTCATTCATTCAGTGCATTCACCCACAGTTAAACCCACATCCTCATCAGCAGACTGAGTCATTTCCACAAAATATATAACATTATACTGTACTTTATTACTATTACCCTTACCATTAGTACTACTGATGTTCAAAAATAGTTATTCGTTACTACTATTGATATATTTGGAATTAAAGTATAACATCCTGTCTTTTTTGCAGGTAAGCCGCATCCTTCTCTGTCGGTACTACAAAAGTTGTAAGTATACTGTAATGCATAAACAGACTATGTTTATTATAGTGATGTTTTTATCTGTAGTTAATATTTTTGAAAAAGAAAAAAGTTCAGTTCGGGGGTAATATTATCATGCTCTCGCAGAAAAATATAAAATCAGCTGTAAAGTAATCATTACTGCTATTGTGTAGAGGAGGGGGAAGACTGGTGTAAAAGAATAAAATATGTAAGGAACTATGGATAATTGATCGAGAAAAATACAGAGACAAAATTGGTTTATTAAAGTCAACACCAAAAGTGATCCTGACTCTCGCATAGGACGAGGAATTTTTAAATAGCTGGCGTGTTTCAACAGCTGTGTTTTATCAGCCTCGGGACTGGAGTGAGAAGGGCAATAATCAAATGGATGAATTATGTCCACATGAGGAGGGTGCGAGTCGGGCAGAAACAGTTGTACCTTCTGAATAAACATCTTGTCCATAGTCACGTATAATCCTTACATCTGAACGACCCACGGCACTGAAATAAGACACATGAGTGGTATCATTTTCGCAGGATCACGTCCTCCTCATTTTTCCTTGCTTTGTTATCCTTATTTTAGGTTCATGAGGCAGACACCTTAGCTATAACCTTCCCTATTTTGGTGCTTTCGACTCTCCTCTGTATTTCATTTGTACTCTCTTTGACCTCTCATACCATGTTTAGCCTATTATGAAGAGTCAACCATTCCTGTTGTCTGTCTGTCATCAAACTCCTCCTGCACCTGCCATGACAACAGAAATCGAGAACCCGATTGTCAGAAAACGAAGAAGAACGTTTCGATTACACTGTTCATTTTCACGATAGAATGTTTGAAATAGAAGCAGCTGACACAGCCTTCATTTACTCTTCATTACAGAACACTACCCCCAACACTGAATGAAATAGTCCGGTATAAGCAACAGTAAAATGAAAACTACTTACACAGGCTCAAGGGATGAACGCCTATCGAGAACGCGAGGGTCATTGAGGCAAGCAGTCTATTTAGCCAAGTTACATTCTTCCTTCACAGTATGATCTGCAGCAGTTGGCTGACATTCAGGTCCCCAGTTGAGTTGCTGGGTTAACAGGGACAAGGGAAAACAAGCTTTATCCAAGGGTCTGGCCGGTCCGACAATAGAACTTGGGTTCTTCAAGCTGCGTTCTGAATGTAATAACTAATGCACCACCGACCCCTCATATGACCCCATAAATATATCCACAAGGAATTTCAATCACAAGTTAACCCCTTCAACCAGAGGACGTTTTTTGTATAACTTGCTTTCCCAGACTTTTTTTTTTTTTCTGCTTAATAAGACTCTTTGAACTGCAGGGATTAAATATAGCCTTGACAACCCTTTCACTACAAGGAGGTTACCTTCAGCTGAAGAATATCACCTATTAGCACCAAAGTAAAACTGAGAAAATACTTTATCATCCTAAGTGAAGTATTCAGTTTTTGTAGGAAGTTGTGCAGTCACATAAATTAAGAAAATTTGGCTTTACATGATAAACTATGAGGGTCACATGTAGACGTCAAGTTTTCCGAGATATGATGCAAGTTTTACTAGAATATTCTGGCTACTACCCGTCAATTATATGCACAGTTGGCCAAAGCTCTTGTTGACAAGTTATGAGGGATATAATACCTAACCCACCCATTTCGAAATGCATGTTATTTCCCTAGAGCTGAATCCAGTCCTCTAGGGACATAAAGAATGAAATATCAAAGACGTTAAATGTGGAGAGAATAATTTTATTTCAAATGTTTTTTTTTTTTTTTTCGTTTGCAACATTTTCGTAGACGTCCTTTTATTAGGTCGTATGTATAAAACTCTTACACAGGATACTCGTTTAGAAACCACCGAAATCATATCACAGCCAACATATAACGGAAAATTATATTCTTTAAATCAGGTAACTTCATATATACAAATTTCTATTTTTCATAGAATGACTAAGCCCGTGCTAGTTCGTTAAATCAAAGTCTACGTAAAGAAAATTACACCACAAAAAAAAAAAAAATTATGTAAACAATAGAATAAAAAAAAAAAAAAAACCCTTAAGCACAATAATTTAACCACCGTAATAACGTATTTCAGGTAATCAGTAGAAACTGGTATACATAGACAGACAGACGGATAAAAAGATTTTGGCATTATGCTGAATTCAAGATGACCAGCTGTTAGGATGGAACGGGAAAGTCATTAAATAAGAAAAAACATTGTCAAAGGGAAGAACCGCTATCTTCATATTAATAACGTCTCTGTGTGGAACCCAGGCAGGGACATGACTCTGGGAGGAGTGGATTTAACCCCCTAGTTTTATTTTACAGTAACTGGATATCTGTGGATGACTGATGAAAAATGTCAGAAATATTGTGATTCTACTAATCCCTTTGCTTAGTGAAAAGGAATAGCTTAGCCTTAAAAATGACAATTCCCTGATACCCACTCGAAATAAAAATATCCTTCATCA
>NC_137033.1:45506007-45552478 GCF_032717465.1 Coenobita brevimanus
CTTACCTCTCCTTGCCTCATTCTCTCCCTTCCTTCCCTTCTTACTATGCTGTCTTCTGTCTGATTGCCTCCTTTCCCTATTCTCTTACTTCTTTCCCACCTTCCTACCTTCCTTTCCTGTCTACTTGCCTCCCTTCCTTCCTCTCTCCTCTCCTTCCTGTCCCACTCTCTCCTTCTCTACCTGCCTCTTCCTTTTCACTGCATTCGTGCCTGCTCGCGTGCCTTCTATCCAAGCCCCCTGGGACGCCCTGGAGTTAAAACTAATAATACTGGACTCTTCATTCTCTTTGTTTTCCTTCCTGCAGATACTTCTCCCCCGCACGTTTCTTACAGGTTTATTTCTTAACCTTATAAATGTTCTCTGGAGAGGCTGGGGGAAAGTTGGTTTTTGAGCATGGTTTACGTTACCTTTCCATTAAAATGACAGCCAGCAAAATATTTTTGTTGTTGTTGGTCTTACGCACAATGTTTTCAGGAGGAATGTGTTAGTTTCTGAGTCCAAATGAAAGCTATATCTTCAGCTGAGAGTAGGCAACCTATTATTGCTAGCCTCTCTTACACAAACTAGTCCCAAAATGAAATAAACGTTTCCCGGGAGGGAGAACTCTGCTTAATTATCGTTAAGGTTTTCCACATCTTATTATATTAACGAGAAAATGTGATTGGTGATGGCAACCATCTTCCACTCAACTAATGTAGTACTGCGTAGTTCTTCCTTCACTTTTATCATTGTTCTTCCAGTGTTTGCTCACATCGCTTCCTATTTCTCCCATCGTTCCTGCCACTTTTTATTACTATTCTTTTTACTTCAGGTAGTTCTACACTGAGTGACAAGACTAATGGTTTCCTGTAAACCAGAAAACCATTTACGACACTGTGTGGTAACCATATGTCCAAATATCGGGTTGACTTGGAGTCTGGTATGGTACTCCCATTAACTGAGTCAAGAGATGCAATTGCAGTGTCCGTCTAGAAACCAAACCTCCACGTTCTTCTCCGCGCCTCACCGTGGCGAGGCGCTGTCTGCTTCAAGGAAATATCGGTTCATTGCACGTGATGGCTTTTCAGGGATAGTTGTTTGCCCGCGGTTAATGAGTCTGCATGGTTAGACAGACTAGGATTAAACAACAAGAAGTGGAAATTTTGATCTTGACAACTAGTAACCAAATTCACATAGCAGCTTTTATCTCTGTTTGTTGTGCAGTAAGACAGACAATTTGAAAAGTAGTGTCGTAGATGGAAAATGTGATGGATGCATGGGTATTTGAGTCAATGCCTCTGCATTAACAGTGGAATGATACAAAGGGAATTGATACACCCATAAATCATTTACACAGAAAATGACAATCATTATTTTTATTATTTTTTTGCTTAAATAAAGAATTTAATGCTGATTGCCTGCATAATTGTATTTTTCAAGAGAACTGAAAAAAAAAAAAAAAAAAGGAAGCCAGATTCATGATACTTTTATTTCGAGAAACCCAGGCATTTTGCATTAAGCCTGGGGACAGTAAAAAGTGAAAATGGAGAAGACAAACTGAGGATGACAATTCCAGATCTGATTAAATTGAGCTACAATAAGAGAAACTAGAATAAAAAGATGTCGAAGGGTAATGAAAGATGGAAGATATGAGCTCTGATATGTGCAGATAATACCGAGCTATCTACAGTGTCTGGCACCTTTGCCAAATGGTTTCATGACTGTATGTGAAGGGCAATACGTTTAAGTAAATACATGTAAGAGTAGTACAGTTTTTGAATGAGTTGGTGTCTCCCAGCGAGATGTGCTGTTGAAAACTGAGAGCTAAACTGGTGGAAGTTTAAACAATTTAACAGTGGAAAAAAAATGTGAAATGGATTTTGCAAACTGGAGCTGTTCCAAAAAAACTTTGGTACGAAACTAGAACTGGGTGCCCATGCTACAAGAGAAGAGGAAACGGGTGTATTGATGTGCGACAATAAAATGGCATGTCTATAAAAAAAAAAAAAATCTTGAGAACACTGAAGAAAGGACATCAGTAAAATATGTGAGGTGCCTAGATGGGAGAGGATAAAGGATTTTATAATATGTGACAAATGAGGATTAGGAAACCTGTTGAACAAAGTGATGAAAATGTGTCTTTCGATGGTATGGTCATTATGAGAGCATGGATAATGACAGAAGAGGTGAATGATGTTTATGTTTGTAAAATTCTCGGTCAAAAGAGACATAGAAAGCCAAGAGGATGGCTTAATATTGCAGGCGAATGTGTGAGGAAGAGGAATCGATGACGACTCAATAAGACAATGATACTGAAGAGGGATACCTCTGGACAGAGTATGTATGAATGGAAACAACATGGCAAAGGTCGCATCCCTTTATCTAACTCCTTCTGCCCTAAATAAACTTTAAAACCAAGATGGAGAGTGAGTCTCTACTGAATATTACTTAAGAACTAAGTATTGACAACAAAGTTCCCTTTCTTGATGTTCTAACTGAATCTAATATAGAAAGATTACTGCTGTAGGTAAATGTCTCCATTATGCTGAAAGGAGTGTCCTACAAGATATAAATCTATCGGTCATATCATCCTCCTTGTGCCGGCTTAGAATCTTTGTTTTTCCTGGGACCTTTTTCTTTCTAAACTGTCTCATTAAAAAAAAAAAAAAAAAATCGGTTAAAAAAGGATAGTCGAACTACATTACTGATAAATTCTTAAGTTTATTTCCGACAGACTGATTGGAAGGAAACGGTCCACCACACATTCTGACATCAACATCTTTTACTGTAACCAACTGATTTCAGCTTATCTCAAATATGAAAGCGAGTTGAGAGAGATTGCAAATGGTAATATTACTTGCACTGATACTAAAAAGAAGTTAAACTTAGTCATTTACTTCAGAAACCAAAAATGCTGCAATTCCATTATACATGAAACGCCGAGAACTTAGGCCCCAACCTGTCAACGCAGAGTCGCTCTGTATACCTCCACCAAGCCTTGCACACAGACTCACCAGAAAACCTCAGTGGCCTTGCTGACATAATCAGTTCATCCCATCACCACCATTTTGGCTGGGGCGAGGAACTGAGTCAGATCACTTCTGTTGGAGGTTATGGGTTGGGGGGGGGGGGGATCACTGCCGCTGGCAAGGCGGGGGAGTGAAAGGCAAAAATGTGGGAAAAGGAAATAGAAATGATGAGCTGGGGTCGAAATGGGGAAAGAGATTGCCCCGCCGGAAGGCCAGCTCCAAAAATCCCAACCAGGGACAGATAACTTGGTTCAATCTAAACCCCTGCCCGCCCCATCCCTGCACTTTTCCCAGCTCTTTCCTTTACCCCACCATCCTTATACATTGGCTAATATTTTTATTGGCTGAGGGCACTCCCTACCACCTCCCCCTTGCCCCATTATTTACAAGTTTTGACACCTAAGCTTCGTGTAGGTGTAATACACAAAATAAATAATTAAGGAGAGGTGCTACTGAGTCCCTAAACCAATGAGAATACAAGTCACACACACACACACACACACACACACACACACACACACACACAATGGTGAGAAGGCCGAAGATTTGTACCATGCCGCTTCTCCAACAACACAAAATCATTTTCTTGTATTCACTGAGAAGGGGATTTCAGCAACTTAGTGGAGAGAGAGAGAGAGAGAGAGAGAGAGAGAGAGTGTGTGTGTGTGTGTGTGTGTGTGTGTGTGTGTGTGTGTGTGTGTGTGTGTGTGTGTTTAAATATCTGTGAAGCATTGGGGTGCAAGTGTGGAGATGGCCTTTCATTTGTGCATATGTCTGAAGTTGACAAATATATAAGCCTTTAATGTTAAGTGCAAGTTGGGAAACAACCATGTGTGATTCTCTCTCTCTCTCTCTCTCTCTCTCTCTCTCTCGCTCTCTCGCTCTCTCTCTCTCTCTTTAATCACATCCACGTTTACCTGAAGCAAAGGGGCTATAATGTTCATCTCAGCGTCTGTGTCTGTGAATTAAACTCATAGCTCAGTTTTTGATCTACAGTACATTCAACCAGACCTGGTGAAATATTGAAGATTAGCCAAGGGGAAGACGAATTAGGTTTTAGAGAATTAAGTCAAAGGTCAAAGTCATATAGCATGGTGAGCTTCAATTGTTCTTAGCAGATTGACAGACTTGGTGGAAGGGACAGAACAATCAATCATCGGTCAAGGCCACAAGTCAGGGTCAAAATCTGCTCCATGTGTGCCTGAGTGTAAACAAAATAACTAAATCATCATTGATCTAGTTTGGCTGAAACTAAATGGATGGGTTGAGGGCAAGCCATGGGGTTGGTGTTTTTTTTTTTTTTATAGAATAGTTCAAGGTCATATGGCGAGGTCAATTTATAGTTTTATTCCGCCCGGAACATACTTAAGGGAAGGCTGGGTAAAAGGTGGGCCAAAGACGAAGGGATATGATTTTAAGAACGGTCAACTTTTATTCAGCTTGAATCAGACTTGATGGGAGGACATAGGTTCAAAACAGGGAAAATAAATTCGACTTCGAAAGCATGAGGTAAAGAGTCAATGTCTAAGGGCAAAGATAACCAAAAAAGTTTTGATTCGATCTGGACCAAATGTCATGAAAGGGCTGAGGTTCAGAAAGTGAGATGTAATTACATTCTGAGAGCTATCTACTGAAGGCCATGGTAAAGAAACGAAGTCAAATGCTCGGCTCGTTAACCCCTACACCGCGGGCATGTTTACCGATGTTTTGCGTGTGCCGCGGGGTTATTCGGGCTCCGACAGACTCTCAAAAAATATTTGCCAAAAATCAGTTATTAGTCCTAGAATATTAAAATTATATGCTTATGGCACATACCTTCAGCTTTCTCCTGGAATGTTTGTTGAGCCTTCGTCTGTTACCGTAGGACTTGTGGAGACCTCTGAATTTGGGTAACGAAGTCTCCACTTTACACTTCCCGACAACCCGTAATATGATTACCACAGCCAGATATTAACACTATAAACACTACTCTATGATTTTCAAGTAGTTTGGGATCCATAGTCCAAAAAAAAAAAAACGCTGTGAAAGCAATGAAAATTATGAGCGCGTCTGACGGTCGCACCTTGCGCTAGTTCGCTCTTGGTACTCTGTCATTTATTATTCATAAAACCCCTCACACTTTATATTTCTATTACTATATAACACTTATATATATCTACAGTCTTTATCCATAAGTTTCCTTCAGTAGTATTAGTTTATTGTCACTGTAGGGATTCAATTTCTTTCAGTAAAATACGTAGCATTCACTTTCTCGTCTTGTATACTGGCATTGAGAGTGATTGTCACTTTCACCTTCACTCTCATAACTCATAGTATTCAGACATGCTAGAGTGAAACTTTCACTTTCATTACTCCTAGGGTATATACTCGTATTCTTATAATACTACTCATTTACATTTCAATTTACGTTCTCTATTTTATTTACGTTATTTACATTTCTATTTTATTTACACTGTGTTAATCACTGTCACTTGAAGTAACTTATAAAACTATTTTCCATTGTTCACGTATATTTACATTCATTACTTTCACTTGCTGTTTACACATTATTTACACATTATTTACAATTCCACTTGCACTGTTTTACTCAATAGAAAGATCGTAGTCACTCTTTTATCAATTGTCCGCCCTTTACCTCTTTCCACACGAGGTTTAGTAGGGGGTAAAGGTCACAGGGTGAAAAAGTCCCTGAAGTCAGCAAGACGAAACAGACGTACCTCCACTTCGAAAGATGAGAGTAAACTGATAAGGGAGGGCTGGGTGGAGGCCTACTTAGGGGATATTCAGTACTACCAATGTTAGCTCTTGAAACAGCTATGTAGAGCACTGAAATGATTGGCAGGAAATCTAGACAATACATTATAAATTAGGTAGTTCCAGGTGAATGTAAATATCACTTAGGCTTCTCCCTTCCCTCCTTATATGTATATTTATTACGAAAATAGATTATACGGCATATTTCAAGGGGAAAAAAACAGCAAAAACTAGCGAATGAGTGCACATGAGGTGTTGTCAGGTGATAATTAGCCAATTCCAGGTGTATGGCACTCTCACTTACCTTATTTCTTTCTTGTATATATTATTTGGTATAAGAATAGAGCATAGGGCTTATTTCAATGGATGAAATCAGTGAAAAATTCCAGGGAAGATTTACTTAGCGTAGCACGGCCGGGCAGGCGAGAGGATAGGGTAATGGAAGGGGGGTAGGGAGGGGAGTCAAGAACGGGGAGAAATGGCTAAATTGTCAACAATGGATGGGAGTACAGATGAGATTAGGAGTGCTGACTAGTGTTGGACATTGACTGTACTGATAGATTATACAAGCCCCCACTTGGAAGCCCGGGTGAATTCAAAATAACACAGAATCACAAAAGCGACGCCCCACGGTATGACCCCTTGCTCCCAAGCGTCACGAAAGTGACGCCCCACGGTTAAGGGGTTAATAACTTTAGAGCTAGGAGTTAATATCCTGGCGAGGTCACCAGATGTCACAAGGGGGATGCGAATTTGTGAATTAAATATGCTGGATGTTACTTAAAACAGAGACAAGGAATTAACTTGTGAAAATCTAACAGTAAGCTTTGCTTTAAGTCGGCTTACTTCGCCGATTCTCTAAGGACGAGAATTTATAAACTTTCTCAACAGTACACTGCAGAGACTAATTACTCATGCATGCTGTTTGTTAGAACTGTTAGCCTCTTGAGAAAGTGACTCCACCCCTGACAATCAATAACTAATGCTAATAATGATAAACAGGTTCTTGCCAGTGCATAACTCCTGGCTGGCACAACGGATTTAAATTTGAGACAAAAGAACTGGCCTAAGTACCAGTTATGAATAATGTAAAGAGTTTGTGCAAACTAGAAGTGGAAACTAAAATAAGCTTAATGTGGAGAAATAAAACACGATTCTAAGTACATCAAGCTCAAAGAAAAGAACTGTAAATTTATTTATTACAATGAAATAAATTTACGTTATATGAATCTCAAATATGAATTCAAAATAACAAGGAGAATACACTCACTTGCTCATTCAAAAGCTAAACACACTTAAACCAAGAAAAACGAAAAGAAATACTGGTCAGTGGAGGGGAGCCAAACAAGTAGTCTGGGCGCCTGTGATGAACATCAAAACGCTGTTGTTTGCTAAGCCTGCTTCACCAATTCACCGTCTAGGTGGAGATTCAGGAACTTGCTGTACAATGGAGACGCTGCTCTACGCTGGGCACAAACGGTCCTACACTCGCGATGATCCAAAGCTGACTAATTTCAAACTATGAAAGGGGGCGAGAGATGGCGGCGTTCAAACTTCAACAGTCAACGGAAAGAAAGTGAGCGATATAGGCTCACAATAAATCACTCAGTGAAAGCACTAATGTCGTTGGTAGAATGGTCACTTGTGAAAGGTGAGAAATGTTCTGAAAACCATCCTGATGAAAGTGAATACAAGGACGATTGAACTGAGTGATGCGCAGTGAGAATTCCACTAGAATTCGTGGTTTTCTCACTGAAGTACAATGTCATGAATTAATAAATACGCTCACGCGAATTCGTGACAGGAACTGTGGCCCATTGGACTGGGCAGACTTGGGATGTCTGGATGTTTCTATTCCTCACCCTGACCTAGGGTGCGGAAAGAGATGCACATGATGATGATGATAATTAATCTCTTCCCTAAAAGATGTCTCTCCAAAGTTGAATAAAGTAGTCAGGAGATAGGCTGAATAAATTGATAAACTACGTTACTAGAGAGGAGGGATTGATAACGATTACAAAAGCTGTAAGTTTTTGTAGCTGGAATTGGGCATATGAGAGTTTTTCCTCCCGCATCCTCCCACCCAAGATATGATGTGCAATCAAAAACCAATTTTCCTCTGAATTCAGGAAATTAACACACACACACACACACACACACACACACACACACACAAATAACAATTTATTATGGGTGATGGAAAGCAGTGCTGCTCACAAGCTCCCAGGAGCCGACTGGCTGATGCAGTGACGACGTTACCACTGCAAAATAACAAGTAACTTCATTGCCATTATGCATAAACTTGATATGGTGAATACAGGCACTTAAAGTTGCTTTTTAGCATAAAAGTTAAGCACTTCGAAAATATTTCAGTTATCTACTCTCCAACCACGTTGAAAAACGTTCCTAGTACTCCCTTAGATTAGATGTTTTGAGTAACTACTGTTCCTGTTAAGAGGTGTTGCTGCAGCAATTGCTGCTCACTTTGTCTCTTGTATCGACAGGGTTCTTCTGGTTGATGAGCATATAATGCTTCAGGCTGAATCACTACATGGGCTTCATTTCACTTATTGCCACATGTGCTCTAACTTAGATGCGTGATCTTGAAAAGAAGGAGCTTCTATGCTAAACTTGGCCCAGAAGTGAATCAGTGGCCCTTGCAGGATGCACTTTTGGTCCTGAGTGACTTAAATCCAATTACTGGCACTGACAGGGCAGGTTTCCAGGAATGTGTAGGTCCCAGTGACTCTGGAACAAGGAATTCCAATAGTCCTTACCTTATGGACTTCTCAAAATCCTGAATGTTTAGAATTGTTTCAACAGCCAGATCTTCTAGACCGCTAGACTCGGTATTCCAATACTGGTGGGGTTCCAAAGGAGACTGGCCACACCCTTGTTAGTACTTGTTGGAGGGTCCTTCAGAACTAAAGGGTTTTAGGAGTGGTGAGTTCTTTGTTAGCCTTACAATCACAGAAATGTTGTTGCCATTCTAAGGCCAAAAATCAAAACTGAGAGAAGCTCAAGATGCAACAAAAACCAATTCCATCTTGAGAAACTCAGGGATAAGGAGTGTACCTATGAGTATGCTGTGGCAGTTTCAAATCGGTTTGAAGTGCTCAGTACTGTGAAGACCCTGTTGAATGATGGGATACCTATAAACGTGCTATCTTGGCAGGAGTTGAGAAGTTCATTGGAGGGTGTTTGAGATCAGGTAGGGGTTTTGTCTCACCAGGGACAACGGCCACCAATGAGGAAAGCCATGCCACCAGACTGGTTGGGGATCAGGAGCAGCACAGGCTTCTGTCTCGACTGGTATGAGTTTTGCTGAAACAGGACAAGGAGAGGTATGTCAGGGAAACTTTTGAGGAACTGGAGGACTGTTTTCATGCGAATAACCTTCGACCTGCTTCCTGAGCCTTGAAGAAGCTCCACTCTAGACCAGCCTAACTCTGCTTGGAATGAAGATGGATGGCTCATGTTGAGGGCAAGTGATTACAGGGCTTGATAGGCTTGATACTTTGAGCAACTGTATATAACTGAACTCTCTCAATGGAAAGCTGTGGGCTGTACAAGCATTGACTGCTCTCCAACCATTTGATGATACTATGCCTTCTCCAGAGGAAATCACGAAGGCAGTATAAAGGTTGAAAAGTGGCAGAGCAGCTGGTGTTTGTGGCATCCCGGCAGAACTGATCAAAGCTGGCGGTGAGGCCATTATCAGGGCATTATATGCAGTCATAGAAGCCATTTGGCAGACTGGGATCATTCCTTGCAATTGGACAAGGAATTTGGTCACCCTTATCTGGGAAAGGAGAGGAAACCAGTGTGACTGTAGTAACTATCACGGTATATCAGTGCTTTGTGTACCAGGCAAGGTTCCTGTTCACATTCTTCTGATGCATATCCAGGACAATTTGCTGAAGTTTCAGAGCCCTGAGTAATCCAAATTCACACCCAAGAAATCTTTAGTTGACCGCATCCTAGTTCTTCTAGTTCTCATGGAACACCAATTTGAGTATCGACAAGGTCTGCTTGCAGCCTTTGTGGATCATAAGAAGGCATTTGATTCAGTAAATCTGGAGATGCTATGGGAACTCCTGATACTCTGCGGGATCCACGCATGGATATTTCGACTGATTGCTGACCTGTATTCAGACACTAAGAATGCTGTCAAATGTGGAGGAGGAACATCCGAGTTCTTCCCTGTATGTACTGGAGTAAGATGTGTCCTTGGTCTAATGCTTTTCAACAAGTCCATGGAGTGGGTACTTGGGCAAGCTGTGAGTCAAAGTCACTGTGGAGTATCAAGTGGCAATTTCAAGGCTGCTGACCTGTACTTTGCCGAAGATGCAGTTATCCTAGCAGAGTTGCTGGAGATACTACTGAGTGCAATCGAGGAATTTCACGAGAATGTGATACCACCGGGATTAAATGTTTCTTGGGTCAAGACCAAGGTGTTGGCATTTGGTGGCTTGTTAGATGAAGCACTTCAGTTTGTCCAAACATGTAGTGAGAATGTGAGGGTCTTGGAAAGATTCACTTACGAGTATCTTGGTAGTGCGGTAAATAACATCGGAACATGAGATGATAAGATTTATCGCAGCATCAGTCTGGCCTACAAGGTTATGAATTCACTCAACTCTGGTATTTGACATTGCAGGAAATTGTGTAGAAGGACGAAAATTTGCATTTTCAAGGCACTGATGCTCCCTTTCTTACCTTCTAACAATGAGACATGGACATTAAACAGTTACATGAAGCGACTAATTGACTCCCTTGGTACTAAGTACCTTCACATAATCTTGGTATATCACTAGTATGACTGGGTATGTAATGAGTGACGACTCCGCGAGACTGAGTCGAGGTCTATTAACCACGTAGTACGAGCACATCAGCATCAAATCCCGTTATATGGGCACGTGGCCCATTTTCCTGAGGCTGACCCTGTCCACTGGGTGATCTCTGATACAGTTAATTGAGGGTGGTGGAGATCACAGGGAAGGCCACGGAACTCATGGCTGGAGCAGGTTGAGCACTGGTGTCAAGATACACTTAGAAAGGGGAAGAGTCGCTGCCTGGAGGGTGGCACGGAACGACCCTCCCGGGTAGAGTCGGAGGATGAGTGAGGGTATGTGACCCGAGGCCTTTGTCCCCCATGCCCACCCCAAAACGATGATGATGACGATGATGTTGGTGAAGATGCTGATGCTGATGATACTGTCCTTGAGATCTTAACCTCTTCACTACGATGAAGAGGTTTTATATATATATATATATATATATATATATATATATATATATATATATATATATATATATATATATATATATATATATATATCATCATCAGCCGTTGAGGTTCACTGCAGGACCGGCCTATCCCTAACGAAGCAGGGACGATACAGCCAATGTATCTCTACCTAGTGGCTTAGGCTTTCTGGTAGAGACTGTATGTAGGGTGAGAAGTGCTTGTGAGTAGTGGCTTTGGATGTGTGTGTAGTCTGTGAACCAAGTGTAATCGGCCCGCCTTAAGCCGATTGGGTGCAAGCATACTAGTATGCGACACTGGTTCAACCACAGCACCCCTTGTGTCCGCCAAAGTAGCAAGTGGCTTGGTGAACGCTTCCCAAAGTTTTTACAACTCTGGAGGGAGGAGAACCCCCGCTCAACAGCGTGCGAAACGCACACTCTACCACTCTACCTCAGAGGCTCCATATATATATATATATATATATATATATATATATATATATATATATATATTACTTTTTATACTTTACATTTTTCCATGTTACAGTATACAACTCAGTGTTCGAGAGACCCATCTTACGACATGGGTTGATTGTGTTAATACTATAATGAACACTTTCAGTACATCATCGTAAGGAAAAGGTTAAAAGGGTTAAAATGACGGTGAAGTTATGATTATTGTAAAACTAGCATTTTTTTTTTCGAATGACTGCATATCTTAATGACATTCATACTTCTATCCCCTTCAGTGTGTTCACTTTTTGTTTTCTTGTTATCTCCATATATTTTAATCGTGTTTGAGAAAGATTTGAGAAGCCTAAGTTATGTCTAATTTCTCTAGATTGAGGAGTCGCTCCTAAGTTGTAATATCATCTGGAGGTTGAAATAATTAAGCAATGATAGGCGTCACCGTACTCAAAAGGGGTAGCCGGTTAGAGCGATTCATGTAAATAAATAAAGAATTAATAAATGAATAAAATTAGGAGCTACTGGTATCAGTAGTGGCAACGAAGTTTTTTTTATTTTTTTTTTTTTAGGTTCTTTATTTACCATTCAGTACAAGCCTCTGGGGAACACCATCCCTGAAGGCCATGCAGGGAGGGGTGTATGAGGAAAACAAAATCGGTATCACAGGGCACAGAAGGTACAGAAGGAATTATCATTATAAGCACACTAATGAACAAAGGCATACAATGATACATACATGGTACAAAGTTGGCACAGTAATTATTATTACATGTTTATATATGAGTGAAGTGGTACATAGGTACACACGTATGTTCATACATATGCAGAAAGAGGCACATATGCACACATACATATACGTATATATCTACAGTATGTACTGTATATATTCATGCACATGTAGCAACAGACATACTGCATGTACACCCACGCACCAAAGTTTCTTTATCCCCCCTCGGTGGACGGAAGTGGAAGTCAGGGTTAGAGAGAGGGCAGGCGAACGGACAACCGTGAGTGGTAGTTTCAAACTGAGCTACGAGGCGAATAGTGAGAAACCTAATGACACTGGATTCGAAACATTTCCATGCTATTCACTTGGAAAATATTATGCGTTAGTAACATACATGGCATATATTATAACAAAGACTACTATGTTATCATGGTGTCCTGTGAAACTGACTCATCTGTTTCGGATCCTCATCATACAAATAAAGCACAGAGCCAGTTGCATGTAAGCTGCAACTGGTCACTATCATTGCAGTGATAATTTTTGTGAATGTTATTCCTGGATTCTCTATAGCTATAATGTAGAATGATTGTGAAGTTAATGTTGATTCCCACAGTAGCTGTGCGGATGGTTATAAATGTTGCCATTATTATATGTGGACGAATAAACCACATTGTGATGGGCAGCGGAGAGCGTTCGCCAATAATGTACAATAACCAGATGAAATTAGATGCAAACAACACAAAATATTATGAGACAATGAAGATACAGCTGTGGTATCCTGTTCCGCCTCGTTATCCAGGCCTTAACCATTGCTTCACCTCATAGGTGCATTATTTTCCTACAGTCTCTGCCCCTTTAATTACTCTTACTTCACGGTATCCTCGTACTGCGAGCTGTCATATTCAATAGGGTTTTCTTGTCGTCCGGTCCTATAACCGCTGCTGTATTACGTTATTCCTCACCTCATCACTCCCACACAAACAACGTTAGCTCAAGACTGCTGAATCTGTTACTACCATTATTGGCACAGCCATTACTAATCCCCCTTTTCCCATTGTGTCTAATTCCCCTCACAAAACTACTATTACTGCTCCTACTACTACTCCACTATAAATCTGTATAATAATACATATGATTATACTTATGTCTGTGTATCTGCTAACCATATTGTTCCTATCCCACCGTCGACAACTCGTCACTTACCCCGCACCGCTACCCCAGTTGCACCCCCGTCTCTCCCATCCACCATGGACTCTACTCCCCCGCTCCGACACCACATTACCCCTCACCTCAGCCTTGAGCCACCAGGCCTGTTGTTCACCATTTACCTTAATATACGTGGCATGCATTAATAATAATAATTATAAAAATAACAACAACAACATACATCTGCAGTACCCCGAACGTTACAAATAAAAGCCGCAGACCCAAACGTGCCTATATTACGGAGCTCTGATATATTAACCACAGAACCAACCACAGACCGTTCTTATCATTACCACTGGACCTTCCCTATAGCACTTCACCATGGTGATGCAACCCAGTGTAGTCCTTTGTGGGATCACGACACATGGTTGGGCAAAATAATAGTGCACAACATGCCTACAACCCACTAAAATAAGCATGTGACGTTTCACAGACATCCATCAAATAACATAGGAGAAGTTAGTGGACAAACAAACGACTGGACGTAGACAAACTGAGTCCGAATGTCTCGCATCGGTATTATGACAACCTGACAAAACTGTTACCATCCTGCTTTGCAGGTGTCATCATGGTTATAATAATAATAATAATAATAATAATAATAATAATAATAATAATATTGATAATAATAATAATAATAATAGTAATAGTAGTAGTAGTAGTAGCAGCAGTAGTAGTAGTAGTAGTAGCAGTAGTAGTAGTAGTAGTAGTAGTAGTAGTGGTAGTAGTAGTAGTAGTAGTGGTAGTAGTAGTAGTAGTAGTAGTAGTAGTAGTAGTAGCAGTAGTAGTAGTAGTAATCACATGTAGGCATGATACGGAGGAGGACAAACATCATAATCTCCCTGATAAAACACGTGAAAACAGCTGTGACATATGAAAAAAGCCAATGCCATATTATGCTGTAATGGTAGGGTTATAGTAATACTATATTAATGTTTGACAGCAACCCAACCTTCTGTCATGGCAAATAGATTCTGCATTGCTTCGACACAAGCTATTTGTGTTTGTCCTTCTCTGTATCGTGCCTAATAACATGTGATTATTATTATTATTATTAATTATTATTATTATTATTATTATTATTATTATTATTATTATTATTATTACCTGAGTGGTAGGTGGTGGCGACCATCATCCACACACTTGATGTAGTGCTGCCTACTTCTGCATTAGTCTTTATCATTCTTTTTCTGTGCCTGTTCTCCTCTCTTCCTATTTTTCCCATTATTCCTGTCACTTCTTATTGCTTTTCTTTCCTTTACAGGTGGCTTTACATTGAGTGACAAGCGAAGTGGTTTCCTGTAAGCCAAGAAACCATTTACAACGCTGGGTGGTAACCATATAACCAAACCATACGTGCTCCCTACGTGTCAACAAGTAGGTTGGTGGAGGGTTAGTGCCTTTCCCTGTAAAACAAAAAACTCAAAGTCAAATGACCACCCCTTGAGGGATTACTGGTCTGGCAATAGATAGATAGATAGATTATTATTATTATTATTATTATTATTATTATTATTATTATTATTTCATTTTATTATTATTATTATTATTATTATTTCATTTTATTATTATTATTATTATTTCATTTTATTATTATTATTATTATTATTATTATTGATATAACTATGATGACACCTGCAAAGTTGGATGATAAGAGATTTGTCAGGTCGTTACATTCCGATGCGAGACATTCTGCTTCTGTCTGGTTATGTCCAGTCATATGTTTGTTTGTCCGCTAACTCCTAGGCTATTTGATGGATGTCAGTGAAACGTCATATGCGTATTTTAGTGGGCTGTAGGCATGTTGTGCACTGTTATTTTTCCCAAACACGTGTAGTGATCCCACAAAGGACTACAGTGGGTTGTATTACCATGGTGAAGTGCTATAGGGAAGGTCCATTGGTAATGATAAGAACGGTCTGTGGTCGGTTTCGTGGTTAATATATCAGTGCTCCATAATATAGGCACGGTTGGGTCTACTGTTATTAAATGTAATGTTAGGAACGCTACAGTACACATCTATGTTCTTGTTGTTATTATTATTTTATTATCGCCCACATTTAGAAGGCAGAACGATAATGTTTTTGCCTGCATCTATGTCTGTGTGTGTGTGTGTGTGTGTGTGTGTGTGTGTGTGTGTGTGTGTGTGTGTGTGTGTGTGTGTGTGTGTGTGTGTGTGTGTGTGTGTGTGTGTGTGTGTGTGTGTGTGTGTTCCTATCTCATGAACGGCTTGAGCTATCAACATGAAACCTTCAGTGTATCAAGATATGGCCAAAGTCTTGGACGAGTTCGAAAATGACCACTCGGGGTCAAGGTCAAGGTCACCAAAATAAATGCCAAAGGTCAACTAGTTTATATTCCCTGCCTTTAGCACCATTATATCTCATGAACGGCTTCAGTTATCAACATAAAACCTTCATGGTATCAAAATATGGCCTAAATTTTGTACTTTCAAACAGCTTAATTTGGCGGGCGATTAGCATTCGGCTCCTAAATGCCTTTTTTTTTTTTTTTAATTATTATTATTATTAATACACACCACTTATATCTACTGGTAAATGGTTAACAACAGGCCTGATGGCCCAAGGATGAGGTGAGGGGTAATGTGGTGTCGGAGCGGGAGAGTAGAGTCCTTGGTGGATGGGAGAGAGGGGGGTGCAACTGGGGTAGCGGTGCGGGGTAAGTGACGAGTTGTCAACGGTGGGATAGGGACAGTATGGTTAGCAGATACACATACATAAGGATAATCATATATATTATTATATAGATTTATAGGGGAGTAGTAGTAGTAGTGTTGGGAGGGGAATTACACACAATGGGAAAAGGGGGATTGGTAATGGCAGTGCCAGTAATGGTAGTAACAGATTCAGCATCCTTGTACCAACGTTGTTTGTGTGGGAGTGATGATGTGACAAATAATGTAATATAGTTGGGGTTATAGGGCGGGGCGAATAGAAACCCCTTAAGGAATATGACGACTCTCAGTAAGATACCGGGAATTCAGAGTAATAGAAATGGCAGAGACTGAAGGAAAATAATCCATGCATGAGGTGAAGCAATGGTTAAGGCCTGGATAACGAGGCGGAGCAGGATATCACAGCTGTGTCTTCGTGGTCTCAATATTTTGTGTTTTTTGTTTCTAATTTCATGTGATTTTAGTTAATTACTGGTGAATCCTCTCTGTTGACCATCACAATATGGTTTACTCGTCCACATAAAATAATTTTAATATTTATAACCATCTGCAGAGCCACTGTGTGAATCAGTATTAAACCCATAGTCACTCTATATTATGGATATAGACAGTCCAGGAATAACATATTCACAAAAATTATCACTGCAGTCTTAATGACCAGCCGCAGCTTATATACAACGGGCTCGGTGTTTTATTTGTTTGATGATCTGAAAAAGATGGGTCGTGTCTGGACCAGTTTCACAGGACTCCATGATTACATAGTACTGTAGTCTATGTTATAGTATAAGCTGTGTATGTTACGAACGCATAATGTTTTGCAGGTGAAAAGCGTGGAAATGTCTGGAATACAGTTTCTTTAAGTTTCTCACCATTCGCCTCGTAGCTCGCAACCAAACTACCACTCACGGTTGTCCGTTCACCTGACCTCTCTCTAACCCTGACTTCCACTTCCTTCCACCGAGGGGGGTGCAGAAACTTTGGTGCGTGGGTGTACAGGATAGGTACGTATGTATAAAGATATGGGTATGTGTTCAGGCATACATACATATACACATGCAACATGCACATATATATGATATATTCATATATATACATGGACAGGGAGACATATATATATACATATAGCCTACACCCTAAGTAGGTACATATACACAGTCACATACACAGGTGGGCAGATAGAGAGAGAGAAAAAAACACGATATGCATTATAAAATAACCTCTTGATTCAAAGTCCCAGCACTAGGACAGTACATGCACATGCACCTGATGTGTGCGGGTGTGAGTGGACAGCACATACACACACACCTAAATGCCCGATCATTGTCCTAGTGCCAGAGCATTACAATGAAAGGAAGTCGGGGTGAAGGGTGAGAATGTCTTCTAATACATCAAGATGTGTGATGAAGTAGGTACACAAAGCAAAAACAAGAGTCCAGGGGGTCTGAAGGGGGTGGCCACGAAGAAAACGGAGTCTAACACAGTTAAGGATAAATTTGGCTCGGACTTTCTCACACACAAAGCATCAGAGAAAACGCGACTGGCTTGCCAAATTTGAGGGCAGGCAATGGCATTCAGATGATCATTGACTTGAAGAGTTAGGTTTAGCCTTTATAAATCCTTTAACTAAAATAAACGTTTTCTATGATGAACAAAATCGTCTGGAGTCATGGCCACACACAAAAAATGAACCAGTAAAACAACTGATTGTGGGAGCTAATACAACCTACCCCTTCTCTATCCCTTGCAGCCTACTCTCTTGTGAATAAATTTGTCCTTGAATCAATATCTTAAGTGCCAACTATAGTTATCTCACCATCATTCGTTATAAATGTTTGTGCTTGCCATGTTCCACTTATTTTTGCATAGCCTTTGGTGACATCGCTCTCCAGTGTATCAAGGCTTACAATGAATGCCAAATTAACCCATTCAGTGCACTGACATGTAACTTTAGGCTAATCAAGTTAACTTGTCGATAATCAGCGTAGGAGAGGTATCGTGAAATGGAGAGGTTATATTCAACCTCAATAAGCTCTAAGTGGTCTTACAGTGAGAAAAGATAAAAGGATAACAAACGTCATTATTTGTTGGCAGGAAGGAGGAGTCTGGTGGCAGCAAGAAAAATGAAAGGAAATGTCGGTGGCAGCAATTTATAAGAAAAAAAAAAAAAAAATGTTGCGACAGCAAGAAAAACATTAGGTACAGCAATTAAAAAAAAAAAAAAGGCGTGGCGGCAACAAGAAAAGTAGTCTGGTGCCAGCAAGGAAAAAATAAAGTCTGGTAGCAGCAAGAAGGCAGCAACAAGAAAAGTCTGTTGGAAGCACGATAAAAAGTGTGGCGCCTGGAAGGAAAAAAAAAAAAAAAAAAAGGAGGGAGCAAGGAAAAAAATCTGGTGGCAACGGGGAGAAAATGTCCGGTGACAAAAAAGATAAAAAAAACGGCGCCAGCAAGAAAAAAAAAAAGTTGGTATCCAGAAGAAAAAGAAGTCTGACGGCAGCAAGAAATGTCTGTTGGCCATCCATCCATCCATCATCCAATCCTATATTGCCCCATAAGGAGCGAAGGAGCCTGGGACTAGGCAAGTTGGTCCTGACAATAAGTGACAAGCTTCACTCATCCCTGAGTGGCATAACATGAGCAATAAACCCCAGCCATCTCTTGGATATAAAGCTACACAGGCTCAATCCGACTGGATGCCTAAATTACCAACTGAAACCCCAGGAGCCATAGTTTGGTTAAATAGTTACCACCCACCGTAGTAAATGGTTTCCTGGTGTACAGGAAATCATTCGGTTTGTCACTCAGTGTCGAGTCACCCACAGGCAGAAGGAAGAGGAAAGAATGAAGGAAAGACAGACAGAAGAGGGAATGTAAAGTCCCCCGTAGATAGAAGGAAGAAGAAATAATGAAGGAAAGAAAGACGGAAGAAGGAAGGAAGGAAGGAAGGAAGAGAGGAAAGGGCAGACACCCAAAGCAGCACTACATTGGGTAAGTTAATGGCAAGCGTCCCCATCTACCGCTAAAAGTCTGTTGGCAAAAAAAAAAAAAAAAAAAAAAAAGTCTGTTGACTGCAAGTTAAAAAAAAATAAGTCTGGTGGCAGCACTGGAAAAAAAAAAAAAAGATGAAATGTCTGGTGGAAGCACAGAATAAAAAAAGTCTGGTGGCAGCACTGGAAAGAAAAAGTCTGGCAGCAAAAGAGAGGGAGGGGAAAAAAAAAAAAAATGTGGTCAAAACAATAAACATAAAAACTCTGGCGGCAGCTAAAAAAAAAAAAAAAAAAAAGACTCCTTACTAGCAGTAATAATGGTGAACATTGTTATTCACATCAGCACAAGAAATCCCACCAAACCTGAGCTGAAATAACCCCTTCAGTCCGGTAATGTCTAGTTTATTCTAGCTGCCTCCAGACCAATTGATTCAGTTTAATAAAGAGCTGTATAGGTGAAAAGATTAATGAAGGCTGTCTTTAACCTTCCCAGTGTGTCAAGTCTTCCTTGAAAAAAAAAAAAAAAAAAAAAAAAAAAAGTGAAAAATAATATCCCTTTAGCTCGTGGACGCTGATTGTATTTGATTCATCCTTCCACAAACCTTTTCAGTACTGATTAGCACTGACTTCTCGAATTAAAGGTGTTAGATCAAAATTCCCCTTCACTGATATGATGTTCTAAACTGCATAAAATCGTCTCATACCAACAAGAATTTAACTGAACAGTCGGATTAAGCAATCCATATTCTAGCTACACACACACACACACACACACACACATTTCGAGCAAAGCATAACACCTGCTCCGGCTTCACAAATGCAGGTATGAGAATTCCTTTACTGATCACCTTACCACAGTCGACTGATTAACTAGCGGTACTTTAATCTGATGACATAATTTTCATTTTATTCTTGCTACCACCAAACGATTCCACTCGGATCATGTTTTTAATTTTTAAAATCTAGATGCGTGTCACAGAACTTTCATACACTCGTTGTACCGCTAGGTTCTCTCTAACTGAATAAAACTTCTTGGAAGAATGCAGAACTAACCAAGGATATGAGTCACAGGATCAGGAGGTTAACTATTAATTGCTCACGGTTACTGCCAAGTATTCCATATTCGTTTTTATCTTTACAAGGATATATGATATTACCCATACTGATGTAGTTCGAAATGTAAACATGGAGTCTGTGAGTACTTAAGTACAATCGTTGCAGGTGTCAGTATGGTAAAATACGTCATCGGAATGCATAGGTTAAATTTAAAATAGTCAGGGGCAAGCCAGGCTTCTAGAATTTGACAATAAATTTTGAAGCACATGACGAAAATGGAACGCGTCTGGTTTGCCTAAAACGCCGACTGAATTAGGCTATGTGGGATACAGCCTTATCACATCTACTAACTACAAGTGTTACATCAATGGTCGTCAGAGGATGATGTCTTCTCTTACTCATCTTCAATATAACAGGGTCGAATATACCCTTCACTGACCCCTGAAATACAAATTAATTATTTTCTTGAGGCACCTCCCCCCCCAAAAAAAAAAAGGAAAAAGAAAAAAAGAAATGAAACATTCATCATCGGAATAATATATATACGGCCGAAAGTTCCCAAAATATAAGAAGAAAAACTCTTTTGTTATAACAGTAATTCTGAGGCAGTTATTTCACAACACTGGGACTTCCGCAGTTAGGCTGAATCTTTTGGTGGATTTTTGGAGAATAAATTAAAAAATTATCAGAAGTTAATAATAATTATAATAATAATAACTATAAAACGGAAATTGCCATTAGCAATTTCAATAACTCATCACATGACAAGCTATCACTGGAACTGGTGATTACAATGCCCTTCATATAGTGGGCACTTCGAAGTGAATAGCTGGTGTGGTAGGGCTGCCTACTAGAAGCCGAGCTATAAGGGGACCTTGATTTCAAGGTCACTGATTTATTTCATGTTACCCTAGGTCATACAGTCTATAAGTCTACCAAGTTTAGTAACTCTATCTTTAATCTTTGACGGAAAATTCGGTGACATCTGGAATATTTGTAAAAGTGCCAATTTCCCCCCCCCCCCAGATGATATCGAAAATCATCAACCAATTGGAACCATACTCCTTTTCGCACTGCGTCCGTTTTAAGGTTTCACTGTTCTAATATTTCAGCTTCCTAGGTTAAGTACCGGTAGTTTTGGAGATAGTATGGCTGGCTTACCCTTCTGTGTTCTTGATAATATCTAGAGATCTGGTTGATGAATTGCCACCACAATTGGCTAAAGAGGCGGACAGCTATCTAACTAAGCTGACCATGTTTGAAGACACTAGGCCAAATAGCCTTTGAAAAATAGTAATTATAAAATGAGCACGAAGAATGATAAAATTTCCCATAGGGATGTGGGAAGTTTTAATAACAAGTGCACCATAATACTGTCCAAGGACAATTTTGATAAAGAAAAACTTTCCACAGCCATTGCCTACTAGAAGCTGAGCTATAAAGGGACCGTGAGGTCAAGGTCACTTATTTTGTGCAAGTCACCTTAGGTCATTACGGTTTAAAGTTCACCACGTTTGGTGGCAATAGCTTTAACCCTTCAGGGAAAATTAGATGACATCCAGAATATCCGGAAAAGTCCAAGTTTTTACTGCAGGTGATCTCAGAGAATAATAAGCTGATTAGAAACATTCTCTTTTCCGGACTGCGTCCGCCTTTGAGCTATATTGTGGTGAAATTTCAGCTTCCTAGCTAAAGTGATTCTTGACATAACATGGCTAATTCACTTTTCTGTGTTCCAGATAGTATCCGTAGATCCGGTTAATGGACTGCCACCATATATGGCCAAAAGATACGGATATCTGTCTGACTAAGTTGACCAAGGTTGAAGGCTCCAGGCCAAATAGACTCAGAAAGTTCACAATTTTAACAATAATAATAATAATAATAATAATAATAATAATAATAATAATACCGGTAACAGAATTTCCCACAGGGATGTTGGAAACAACTATAATAATTATGATAATACTAATTATAATAAAATGTGGAAAGAGAGTTTCCTTATTACCACTGGGTAGGTGAAGGGTGAAACTCCACCATCCGTGAATAACCCTTCGTGCTGCAAATCAAGGCACTGAAAGATTGAGGACGAGTTACTGAAAACCACGCCTGCACTAGTTTCTCAGAGGCTATTAAAGAGAAGTATAAGATGAATGTTTAAATACTCTATACTGCGAATAATAAATGTGAGTTTTTTTTCCTCGACACTAAGTTTTCACCTCCACTAACTGCAGACTACATGGTTTTCTAACCAGAGATCAATAACTATCTGATCATAGAACAATACTAGTTAAATAACAGCACAATAATCAGTATGTTTTTTATAATTTGAAATATATAAAAAAAGACAGAAATCCACAATAATTTCTTATATAAAATCATATGAAATCTTCCTAAACTTATACTGTGCAACTATAATGCATATCATTTATTTGACACTGTGTTGCCGATGGATCATAGTGACTACTGTAGGCTGGGAGTCATCTTTATACCGTCTGGAGAAGACTGATATTTCAAGCATAAAGTCAATGTGTGGAGGATGGGATTTACACATTACTCAAAAACGGTCAGCAGTATTATGAAATCCGAGTACTTGAAAGTGAAATCAGATAATTGTTTTATGTGTCAATTATGTAATACCTGTGAGAATATAAAATGAAGCGAGTTTTCCTTGAGGTCTGATGGGTATTTCATGTTTTCATTTATCAGGTATGTCAGTGTTAGGGAGCGTCCACACATGCCCTCGAACGTGTGTTGACAACACAGCTGGCAACATGTTTGGATAGATGTATGCAGCAGTATTTGGACAGATGTATACAAACATGTTTCAGAGCAGCTCCGAGCTTACTAGCAGCAGAGGTGATGAGATAGGCGTGTCCATACGAGGCAGCTGAAACTTCATAATGTTGTTAACATGGTCTGGACGCCGCTGTTCCGAGCATGTTTGCAGCATTTTCTTATTGTGTTGTTTACATGTTGCCAGCACTTGTTACAGCACACGTGTGAACGCGCCCTTACTGTCAAAAACTGTGGATTTAACTTCCTCACGTAACGCGTTTTACGTGGATTTAACTTCCCCTTCACGCCTGACGGCGTGAAGGGGAAGTTAAATCCACAGTTTTTGACAGTAAGGGCGCGTTCACACGTGTGGGCGTGAAGGGGAAGTTAAATCCACAGTTTTTGACAGTAAGGGCGCGTTCACACGTGTGGGCGTGAAGGGGAAGTTAAATCCACAGTTTTTGACAGTAAGGGCGCGTTCACACGTGTGCTGTAACAAGTGCTGGCAACATGTAAACAACACAACCGTAAATGCTGACAAGTCAACCTAACCTAACCATCCCTATTCTGCGATGGAAATATAGGTGAAAAATCGACAATAATTATGACAATAACTGTAGGGAACTCATCTGAAACTCTTTCAAGACACCGAAGATCATAAGATTATTAAAATTACATAAGTTTCAGTACTCTCTTTTTGTAAACTTTGAGAGTAACCTTATAAAGATCTTCGAACCAAACAGAAAAATACATCGGTAATAAGAAAAAGATGATGCTCTCGAACGTGTACAAAAACGGGTTCATGCGCTTTTACACTCATCGATGAAGCTTCACAAATAATTCTTATTATCAGCTCCCTGGTGTAACGGATTTGCTTTTGAAGGAAGGACAGGGGCAGTGACGAACCTTCTATGTCTGTTCTATCTGCAAAATCAAATCTTAGTTAACAGAAGAAAATTAACAATTTATCATCATCATCATCATCATCATCATCATCATCATTATTATTGTTGCTGTTATTGTTTTGCAAGGAGAGATGAGTTCATAGACTTCCCATATCTTGTTCTTCCTGACTTACGAGAGGGAATTGTTCGTAAGGTCATCAAGAACTAACACCTTCACTCAGATGATGCATTTCATTTAGTTCTTGTTACCACCAGATCATTTTATTTAGCTTCAGCGATTTTTCGAGACGAACGGGATAGATGCATGCTACAATTCTTTAATTTCTTAATTTCCTCAGCACAAGATGTCTTTCCTTACTGAAAATCGTAAGAATTAGCCGGAATGAAATACTAGAAGACGCCATGGGACTGAGAAAAAATGTTAAGAAGTAGGAATGACAAAAGTGCACAGATATGAAAAAAAAGCACAGAAACAAGAGAGCTTTCAGGATGAGAGATTTGGAGACCTATACCCATTACTACATTCCACACTTTAGCCCCAGAGTTGTAGCTGGTGGATGAAGTAATGGGTATAAGTCTCCAAATCTCCTCCCATCCTGAGTGCTCTCTTGTTTCTGTGCTTTCTTCATCTCTAGTCTGTGCACTTATGCCATTCCTACTTCTTAACAATCATTTTTGAAGATTTTTGCTTGTTTTCTAGTTTTTTTTTTTTTTTTGTGGAAGTATAATTGTGCATAAAGTGTTTGATTTTGGATTGTTACATGCATAGCATACTGAAAGACTAAAACGAGGGTGCCCGCCCATGAAAAGAAGTGTTTTGGTATGTTCTTTAACTGTAAGCGAGCTGTACCTAGCCAATATTTCGCAAAATGGCGTGCTTGCGGGTGACTGTGATGGGGTTTTCAGGCTGTAACTCGCTATCCGTAGCCTGAATTGTTTCTAAACATGAAAAGAAACTTCTACACTTGACAAGGAGCATTTTGGTGGATAGTACGCTCGCGTACGCCATTTTGTTTCGGAGTTATGACCGATGAAGAAAAAAGAAAGAACAAAATCGATATTTTTGCGGTTCGATTTTGCGACTCCTACGAAGGTAAGCAAGACTTTGCCAGTGGTTTTGTACTTGATCTAACGACCATTTTCCCTCGAATGCTCCTATACCCTATAAGAGAGGACACCACTCTGAACCTAAACCATTCCTATTTACGTGATTACGAGAAACAGCATTCGGGGACGTGGTCCAAGCATCCTCAAATGGTGTTTCTCTGTACCTTGTCTAACTTTATGATATAAATAAATGAGCATAAATGATATTCCCATGTAAATACAACCAATTCACAAAATTAACCTCTAAGGAAGAATTGTTACAGGGATTCATATTTACAGACTCAACTGAGCTTAAGTTTTACATAACATTGCATCTTAATATATTCAAGTTTACCGATAACAGCTAACAAACATATCACAACTAAGCCAGAGAAATTACTTTAATGATATATTGCAGCTAAATGAAACAACTCGCAATAATAAATTTCAGTTATGAAGACTTATTTATTAAAAAATGCCACGATCATTTACAAATATGACCCCGAAGATCTCTCCAAATCACAAGAGACAACTGACCCCGCTTACAATATACAAGGACTTACTATTTTTAGACGAGAAGCAGCTTTTCCATCCCAGACGACTGTAATATTCCAATCTTAATGGTGTCTTGCAAAATTTGAGGCATATAATTGCCATAGGGTACAGACCAGTTCAAGAAGTGGTGTACTGTGGCTCATTTTTCGTAGCTGATCATCACTTACAGGAATCGCTACTAATTTTCAAGATTACTCACTACCGTTATTTTTTTTTACCAACAAAGACCTTATTCTTGTTATCTGTTCATCTTTTTCCGTGATTTCATGAAAAAAATCATCATAATATGATTTCTTTTCTTTTCCTTTCGTTTTTTCTTTTTGTCACCATATCTGTTTATCATCAGTGTCTCACCAGTAAACTGAAGATCAACTTGACGATTGCTATTCGTTTATCAGCACAAGGATATATCAATTTTGTTTTCTTTATATCTGTGACATCTAAAATTCAACAGCGCATTTGTTACCAATTCTGATATTGCCATCAAGGCTCTCAACTAAACTACAGTCACTATTGTTATTTCATTATGACTCAGCAGTGTTATTTGTTTTGATCATTATTACTTAGTATTCTTATTTGCTTATCATTTCAGAGTCATCTTAGAACTAAAACTCTATTACTTTTGTAAATAATTTGTAATTATCTGTTGTTTCATTGCTAAATTCAAGATTATCCACAATTATTAGTCACTGACCAAGAAGGATATTCCTTTATTATCTGTTTATGTTTCACTGGTCTTACAACTAATATACAACATCATTTACTACTGTTGTTCCTTTTTATTATGCAGGTTCTCAGCAAATATTTCGTATTACATTCGCTACATATGTTTATCGCTATCAGTTGTTTCAATACTGAAGTTCAAGGTCACTTACAAGTTTGCTTAATTTTTCATCATCAGGCATGTCACTTTTGCTATCAGTTTATCTCTGTTAAGTCTCACTGCTAAAATCTGTCTAATTGTTGCTATTCGTTTATCGTTATACTTATTCTAATAACGGCATCACAGCATGACTATTATCATTGGTCAGTCATTATCAGGGTCTAAACTACTAAATCTCGGTATCACTTTCGTTAATTGTTTATCACCATTTATCAGTAAGACGGGTCTCAGTACTATAAACTCATTACTGTTGGTTTTCGTTCATTAGAATCCTGGGTCTCCCTTACATAGTTCAGGTTCAATGTATTAATCCGTTTATCATCAGCAAAAAGTTCAGTCAGTCAAGCGCGAATATGAACGCGCGTACCACCTCTCACCAGCACAACTGTACTACCTGCTAGCTAACTTGATTTATTGATTCGTGAGGCAAAAGGAGTGTAAAAATAAGGCAGGAAACTTACATACCCGCGCTTAGTAGTGTGACGTCAGCCCCACACACTATCCGTCCTGCCATCTGTTGTCATGACGTCTTACTAAGGAGGGAAGAAGAAAATATTTACAAACGTTATCAGATATTGACGTAGAATACAATATTCATATAAAGACAGATAGATACGGATATATGTGTGAAGACAGAGGGGGAGAGAGACTACCATGGAATGTTAGAAGGCTCGTAGCACACGTCAGATCATTGTCTGTAAACAGGGCATGATGATGATGATGATGACGGTTATTATTATTACGCCACAAGTATCTGTAAACGCTTTCAGAACAATGTATTTTGTAGTGTATTCTTGTTGTTGTCAATCGATATTATTCATCTTAGAAAAGCTCCAAGGTTATAATTGTTCAGTGATGACTTCCTCGCCATTTCATTTCGAAAAGTGACTCCTATTGTCTGCGGTTGCAAGTATAAAAGACAAAAGAAATCTTGATGGTAAAGGGCATAAATATATTTTATGCCCTATTCACAAATATTGTTGCCTTACGAGTTGAACTTTATACGTTTGCAGACAAATTCTTCTTTGATACACTATTTAAGTATTACACTACTGACACAGAATTTGTATGCCCGTATATATGCGTTTATGAGACAAAAATTCAAAACGTTGATGAAAAGTTTTAAATGAAACTGGTTGATGTCCTTTGAGCTCGTACTTTGGTTGCCACTTGCGACAATGAAGCGCAGTGACCTGAAAGTGTTAGTCGTGCTTTTAACCCTCCTGAGGTAGCCTGGGGTCTATTAGACCCCACGCTAGGTTTCTTAGTGTTTTTCATATAGTACTATAAGGTCTTGGGATGCGGTTTTCTTTACGTTCCTGACTAGTAGACTAGTTTAGGGAGATGATGGGGTCGGTTCGGGATCTGGCTCTGTTTTCGCGCTCAAGGGCCCCTGGGGTCCAGTGGACCCCAGGTTACCTAACCTGTGATTTTTATTCCCATATATATCTTCCATATCAGAAATGATTTATTATGACATGTGCTTCTCTTTCTTCCTAAAGATACATTGGCCATTGGCCTACAGCAGGCACTGATAGAAAACTGGTGGAACATATCAGTTTTGGTATGGCAGCCACTAATTTCAGTTGGTATAAAATTTGTCAATGTTTTAATTCTAATTTTCCTTACAATACTTCGTCTCTTGTATTTTCATACATTTTGCACCAAATTGAAGGAAAAGGAGTACAGAAATTGTGTACAAGTGATTGTTTGAATAAAGGTGTTGTGTTTTTTGTGATTTTCTAAAGATTGGGGTCTCGCACACCCCAGATTACCTGACATCTTATGGGAGTTCTAGGGTTACCTTACAAGGTTAAGTAGTTCCGGATGTCCTGTCGACTGACATTCCATTCACGGAGTTAACTTATTTCTGATGCCTTACTTGCCATTCCATTCCCTACTTCCTGGCACTCCTGCTTTGGTAGTTAACTCCATTTTGATGCCTTACTGTCCAGTCTTGTTATAGAAGGTTAAGCCCGTTCTCATAGCCTATCTTACAGTTCCAGTTTTGGCAAATTAAATCCTGTGATCCCATAACTTACATTTCCTCTTCTTGCAGGTGTCACAGTGACATCCGCACCAGCGGGTCCCACATGGCATCAGCCTGTACCGTACTCAAGCCGTCGTGTGAGCAGGGGCAACGGCAGTGTGATCCTGAGTGGCAGCAGCAGCCGACCTGTGGAGCCCATCAAGCCTCTGCTGGACCTGAGTGCCGGTTCAGTGGGGGAACGGGGCTTCCTACGCCACTCCATCCCGTGTTTGACCAAGCCGCTCCTCGCAATGTATCTAGCCTCGCCAACAGCGCTGCCTATCTTCATTGCCTCGTCCACAACCTTGGCGATAAGAGTGTATGTAATGCCCACATTATTAAGGAATTCTTAGTTAACGAATGTAATAATGATCACATTATTCCATCCCTCCAATTCGAAAAGTCTCCACCGACCTAAATAAAATTGCCACAGTGTAACGAGGATAGAACGTAATAGACATTCTCTGCTGACATTCCCCACCAACACACCCTAACAGTCTAACAATCACTGTTGTGCACTTTAACACATCATAATTCACACACACTGTAATACTAACACACCATGTAATACATACTAATAAATATTTGACTCACCTCTAACGCCTCCTAATATGACGTGACCTATGGCAGTGCGACATACATATCCAAGCTATGGGCCGCTATATCTATAATCCACCAAACACTATACGCCAGGTCACACAATAACACACACTAAAACAACATATAACGTTCCATAACACGCCTGTAACACACCACTAGGTATCGTGAATCAAAGTACATGATCTAGCCTACACATCTTAACTGGGGTTGCTTCACTTACACCACACCACTGCATACTCTATCGCGCATACAACGCACCTTAACACGCATCTAACACCCTTTGCTATCATGGATCAGAAAGTGTGATCTGCACATAACAGCTGCAGGCTCCCACACCTACACCACCACACCATTACACACCCCTACACACCATATAACACATCCTAGCATACTACATACCACATCCTAACACACCATATAATACACCCCAGGTATCATGCATCAGACAGCGTGGCCTATACGTCCTAACTGCAGATCGCTGCACATACACCAGCGACCAGAGGTTCGGAAAGATAAACTCTCCAGTGAACGCACCATATGGCAAGTGTTTAATACATCCCCATAGGGGACTCACGGATGAAAAAGCGT
This sequence comes from Coenobita brevimanus, assembly GCF_032717465.1. Taxonomy (NCBI): domain Eukaryota; kingdom Metazoa; phylum Arthropoda; class Malacostraca; order Decapoda; family Coenobitidae; genus Coenobita; species Coenobita brevimanus. The sequence continues at coordinate 45,535,580 of NC_137033.1, forward strand.
GAGCTACACATCCTAACTGTAAGCCACTACATCTGCAGTACACCATTACCCATCCCAGCACAACATAACACACAGTATCACACCTCTAACATTTCCAGGCATCAAGGATCTAACAGCATAATCTACACATTCTAACCCAGGGTCGATACACTTCATCACTCGCCTGAGCTTCGAGGTGATGTACTGGTCATAGCACACACCATACAGTACTCTTTAACACAGCTGACCTCCTAGCACTCTTTAACACACCTTAACATACTCCTGACACGTCCTCATGCAGGTGTCGTGGATCAGACAGCGTGACTTACACATCCTGACGGTGGGCCGGTACACCTACACCACCGACCAGAGGTTCGAGGTGATACACTCGGCCGATTCTCAGGACTGATACTCAAGATTGGGTACGCTCAAGTACGGGACTCTGGCGTGTACGAGTGTCAAGTGTCCACTAAACCCGTGCGATCGTACCAGGTCTACCTCAATGTTTTTGGTGAGTTAACCTCTGCTACCTTTTCATATTATACATCTTACGAGTAATCCTTGTTATAATGCATCCATTGCACCAAGTTGGTTCGCCCTCATCACGACTGTTTCAACGTTCCTTTTCTTTAATTATTTCGTATCAAGTCCACCTCAATATGTCTGTCAAACACTCGGTACCTTCAATCCTAGTCCCATCATATAGTGCGTTGGAACAGGTCTACCACATCGTCTTGGGTGTATTTACAGGTACCTGCTTTCTTTGTTTTATGTATTATTTGCCCTCTTGGGTCTGATTCTTCCACATCTTTCACGTTACCAACCTGGTCCTTATTCGGTGAGAACAGTTAAATATTTTCCCACTGCCTTTGTCATATGATGCATAATATGACTGCGGCACCAAATCACGTCTGCCTCAATGTTTCTGTGAGTATACCGGCTATCACCAAACTAGTGCTAAATAATTTCTCTGATATATCTGTCGTTTGATACAGCTTAATATTAATATTTATTCTACGTTCCCATCAAGGTAATCAGTTCCTATGTACCAGATGAATCACTGAAATGTTTAACTGTCATTTTTTTTTTTTAGTAATTCATTTGTCTTAATTAATAATGCTTACTTCATCAAATAATTCTGCTCATATTATATCTTCCTCTGTACAGTGTGGTCGGTGAGTCAGTAAAATATTACTTGCTATCTCAGTCTCATGTGAACTCTTACTAGTGCTTCTGGTCCTATTATTCATGCATCACCTAAGCTGTTTACTCGTAATAGGATTACCTCAACATTTTTGGTAAGTCTACAGAAAGAAGTGTAGCATAAGCAAGTTATTTCATATTCTTTGTCCGAATACATGCACTCCATCATGCCAATCACGTATCATAGGTTTGTTTCATCGTGGGTATAGATGGGAAATGGATCAGAAGCGCTTACGTTTTTCGTCCTCCAGTATTCTCTAATTTATTCCAGTAAACGACTGACTTCTTTTTTTTTTCAGCTGAGAGCGAATGTAAGAGCCTGAGAATGCTTATATTATCACAATCAACCAATTCTTCATCTGGAAAACTCTAGTATTCTATTCTGACTAACGCCAGATAGTTTTATTTAATTTAGAGGGGGTCACAGAAGGCTGAGAATGCTAGTGTTCCGTACACAGAGACCATCTTCAAAGGGACTGCCCTTTTGAACCCAGTTCCCTCTCAGTCTCCAGAGTTTTGTGAACGACAGTATCCAGTGTACCAGCATCATCATGAAAGAAAGAGTAATGGAACATGGTGGCGGAGAGTTAAGGGTTAGATATTGCTGACGAGAATGCAACATATTTAGGCAGTACTCAAGTTGTTGCAATTTCCTACGTGTCTTGAAACTCTCAAAATATATGTGAAAACGATAACCGCATTGTAGCAACGTACCTATATATATGTACACGGAAGCGAAAATGACAGGCGGTACTCAGCTGAACATCCTTGGCTAACATTTTGTGCCTATGTTTGCGGAAATTTTAAATAAAAGGTGGTTCACTACTATAAGGCCCAGAAAAAAAAAAAAATCAGTGTTTTAATAATTAATGAACCAATTTAAGTGAAGTTTGTTGAAATAATCAACAGTTAAACCAAGTTTTGAAGCGGTCTCCTTCAGTGTTCAAACACAAAGGAACCTGGTGTTTAAACTTGCGAATTTTTGGTGCAGCTTATCCAGTAAGATGGCTGCATTCTCCCTAATGATGTCTGCTTTTCCATGGATGTGACCCACTGACAAAGAGAAAAATTCCTGGGTAAAAAATAAATAAATAAATAAATAAATAAATAAACAAACAAACACATAAGCATACAGTAAGTTTCCGAGTACCGCAAGATCACTGGATCCATGCAGCTAATTAATTCACCTCCACTCAACGAAGCGCTGGTGACAGAACTGCATTTTTCATTTCCACCACATGCCTCCTTAACTTCAGATGTCGGGGAGTTTCCCAAATGCATTATCATTTAAATCCATCCATTAACAATAGATGTACTGGAGCTATTCTGTGCCTCAGAGGAGTGAATCACCTTGGACCATTGCTTTGCTTAAACTTACTTTATATCCAATTTTAACTAACACCATACGTCTATAATTATTCAGCCCAGAAAACTTGTTACGACCTTTGCTTTAGAACATGTCAACGATTTTATTCGCCAATGGAGCTTCCCAGAGATTCAGAGGTAGGTAACCTTAATACAGTTAGACACGAACTTTGAACCGCATTCGTTAATTCCAGACTATTTATTCAAACAAGAAATTCCGCCACAGGCAAAGGGTATGCCTCATGACTAGGGGAGGAATTCCTTAACTAACAGCAGACTCTAAAATAATAACATTAAAAATAATAACAATAATATAAATAATAATAATAGTACATATACTACTACTACTACTACTACTACGAATGTTTAAAATTACAAGTATTAATAATAGCGTTCAAAATTTAAAGAAATCATGCAGGAAGGGTTACAACTTGTACAGTCGCGTCAATGAGTCCTGATACACATGTAGTCGTGTTGTATACTGTTGTGTCCACTGCTGATAGGATATTGAACTATTTCGCTTGCTACCCGGCCAGATTATGTTCAATATATCAGGCAGTAAGCGTAAACGTTCCATATTCCAAAAGCAGTGAGCACTACAACAGACAACACGCCCACGTGTGTATCGGGACTCATGATCGTGACTGTACCTAACCTCTTTTACTACGAGACATCTAATGTACCATAGCAATAGCCGTGTGTGTGTGTGTGTGTGTGTGTGTGTGTGTGTGTGTGTGTGTGTGTGTGTGTGTGTGTGTGTGTGTGTGTGTGTGTGTGTGTGTTTTGGGCAGCCAAAACTACACATTCAAATCGCACCAAAATTGGCACAAAAATCGCAAAAAAAAAAAAAAAAAATCGCTGATGTGAAAAAACTTGGTCCCATCACGATTGAAAAACATTTACTATATTTAATGAGCGATCAAATTTTGACCCAAACACGCCGCTCCCGGCACCCGGTCAGTTGCCTTGGCCGAGTGGTTAATATCTCGGACTTGCGTGCGAACAACTTGGGTGGGCCAACTGACACGATCAATTGGTTAGCCGCAAATAACACGATCAATTGGTTAGCTGCAAAAAATCCAAGTGACAACTTTAGACTAGAACAGTACATAAACGGACCATTATGGGCACTTCAATGTCGCATTGACGGCCGATAGTGACAACGTTAGAATAGAACAGCACATAAACGTGACTTGGATTACCTGAAATGATCGCAACGCGTGCACGACGCGCGAAGAAACAAGTGTGAAGCACGAGAAAGCGAGTGCGCAGTGCGAGAGCCCTCCGCAGGAGCAAGTGCGAGTGGGCCCGACGGGCCCACGAGCACTTGTCTACTCTAAGATCAACAGACTAAGAAAGGTAATCATGCCCAATGGACTCTTTTGTGTCCACTGAATGCACCTATTCCTATCAGTCTATATCAGGATCGTACCTGACAGCTCTTCGGATTTCATATTTGTTCAATTCGTGTTACCTCAAGACGATTTAATTCGTCACCCTTCGAAACAAAGGTGTTAATTAAATTTACAGTAAGTCTAAACCATCCTTGTTAAAAACTTTCTCAAGCCGAATAAAATCTTCTTATGGTAACAAAAATATAAAATTCAGCACTGTAACAAAGCGGTTAATATTAATTTACATTAGTGTGCATTATATTATATGATGATGACGCTGATGATGATGATGATGATGATGATGTTTTTGCAATCGAAGTCGACATTAAAAAAAAAAAAAGTAAATGTCACAAAATTGAATATAACGTATTAACTATGCCACTACGGAAGATGAGTTACAAAGCCTATCGTCCACAATGCGTCCTAAAGCAGAATCTCGCCGCCTCGTCACCGTAATGTGAGGAAATAACTCACACGACCGTAAACATCGGTCTCAATAGGGTAAGGTCACAGCTACAACGCTTCACTGTTGGGTCAGATTTGGTCCACGTTATGCTGATCCTCGGATTTAGTGCTGCGTTCATGAATCTCCCAAAAGAGGAGATAATTATGCTACACAGACCTAGTCTAACCGTGAAGTGATTTAACTGAGATTTAAGACCTTTCATGCCCATAATTATTTCACTGTCTCTTATTCCTTCACATTAGGGAGCAAATTTCTGGTTGGCCTCGGAGATTTCGTAACACCACATCCTCAGTGATGCATTTTGCACATCGCTCCTTAAACATTCTCTTATACAGTACTCATATATACTGTGTCTATTTTAAACATATATACTTAAGATGGAAACAAACCAGAGAAGAACGGCCATAGACAAGGTCTGCGCATATATGTTCAAAAATAGCCTTCCAAAAATATAGTCTTTACTCCACTATCTATATGAATATCTGGGAATATAGTTTATGTGTGATATCGTTTATTCTGGTTTAGTGAATTCTCTCCTGGCTTAGGTGGTGGTGAGCATCATCCACTCACTGAATGTAATGCTACTTACATCTTCCTAAGGTCACTCTACCGTCCATTGAGCAACAAGTCTAATGGTTTCCTGTAATTCAAGAAATCATTTACACAAGGTGGTAACAATATAACCAAATATCGGGTTGATGTGGAGCCTACTATGGTGCCCCTATTAACTGGATGAAGAGACGCAACCGTGGCGCCCATCCGGTAGCCAAATCTCCCACTCTTCTCCGCGTCTCGCGGTGGAGAGATACTGTCCACTGCAAGGGAAATCGATTAACTGCAAGGGGTGACCCTATAAGGGCGGTTAGTTGCCTGCGGTTGATGATTTTGCTCGACCAGACTGACCAGGGTTACTACTAGTACTGTACAAGAACAACAACAACTATTACTGCTACTACTATTCCGGTTTTAAGTGATATCCTTAATTAACATATAACCAATTTACTAATACGTGAGATATAAAAATGTTTGTGCAATATATTATATTTAGGCAGACCAATAAATAATAACTTTTTCGAAATAACGACAATGCACAAGTAGCTCTCCGGCCACACAATTTTGCCAGAAAAAAAGTACGATAATTTTTCAGAAATTGTCAAAAAAAAAATATATATATACCGCATAAATCTTCATCTCTATCTATCTATGTCTATCTGTTTATGAATTTATCCCACAGCCAGCCCCATGGCCAGCATCGTTGGAGGCCCTGACATGCACGTGGACAAGGGCTCGACCATCAACCTTACCTGCATCGTCTCTCACAGCCCTGACCCTCCTGACTACGTGTTCTGGTACCACAACGGTGAGGTGAGCGATGATCGGATGTACGGATGGATAGATGGTCACATGGACTGATAAATAGGTACTGTAGATAGATAAACAGACAAATTTGAGAGGTAGATAGACAGTAGGACACAGAATTAGAGCATTAAGTAAATTTCATAGATGGAGTGCAGAAGGTGTAGGGGTATGTGTGTGTATATGTGAGTGTGTGTGCGTGAGAGAGAGAGAGAGAGAGAGAGAGAGAGAGAGAGAGAGAGAGAGAGAGAGTTTTGTATGGAAGCACGCAATAATTTTTGCATGATGTGAAGTTAGTATATTTTATCAAAATTGCTCATAAGATTTCAAAGGTTGATAATATGTGTTGTCTTGTGACTGTCAATCCCTTCAGTCCTTTGACGAACGTTTCACTGCATTCTTGCTATCTCCAGACAATTGTATTCAGCTTTGAATAGACTTTTGGAACCGCAGAGACTACATGTAGACTTTTATTTCTCTGTAATTACAAGATGTATACTGAAAAGCATAATTAATCATCTAGAGCTAGCTAGATAGCGTTAAGGTCGAGCTCCGTCCAGGTAAGTACCCAATCCTCACCTAAGACTCGACTGAGATGATCGAGATATTGGTGACCTCGCCCGGACGGAGTCCGGCAAGGTATTGTTTTTGGTCGAGTTTTTTTGTTTGTTCCTTTGTTTCTTTGCTAGCAACATAGCGGAAAACGGCAGAATGAAAGTATATGAAATTTTCAGGGTATGTGGGCACTTGTTCCACAAGGAAGTGATTAAATTTTGGAGGTAATCAAGTGACCCTGAAAGGTCAAATCAAGGACAATGATTTTCAGAGGGCAATAACTTGAAACCGGCTGAAGATAGATATATTTACTACTATCAACATACAGAAACTCCCATACGGGCTTTCATTTGGCACCAAGACGTTTGACCTTGAGTGTCCTCTAATAGTCAAACTAAAGGTCACAGATATTCATGGGGCTATAAATCGAAACTGGTTGTAGATAGATATTTACTATTATGAACATAAAGGAAGTCCCATATGAGCTTATTAATTGGTACTATGACCTTTGACCTTAAATTACCTTAAAAGGTCAAATGCGAGATCACGAATTATCAGAGGGTTATGACTTCAAAAAGGTTGAAAATAAAGTAACTGTTGTCGGACGACGTTTGTTGTGCTTGGCACCAATTGTTTGTTTTGAATGTACTTGTGATGTGATGCGATTAACCCATCAGTGGCCAGAGTTCCTGTGACAGGGATTTTGCTGGATGGGAACTAAGCGTACCGCCCTCCGCCTATCGGCTCATAGTCGCAAAGCTCATAGGTCCCTACCCCGGGGTTCCCTTCTTTGTTAAATTTTGAAAATGCCCAGTTCTGTCCATTATATTGGACGCTGGCCACCAATGGGTTAAATAACAGTTGCCTTCTCTTTTATGTTGCTTGTGAAGAGGAATTAGTATCCCAAACGCTAGTGTGAAACGTGGATGATTATGAGGACCATTTCGCTTTGCACTTTCTTTGACATTTCTTCTGAATTCTACCCCCACCTTGTCCTCTGGGGAGAATAATGGTAATGATGATAATGATGACGACGACGACGATGATGATAATGATGACGATGGCTCCCTGTAATTCTATGTACTAATGTTTCTCTCGTACTGTGATTTATTTACACCGTGCACTCTTCCAGGTGGTGAAAATACGACTCCCCGAGGGGCGGCATTACAGTGGTGACGGAGAGGGCCAAGACCACCAGGGGATACCTACTTATACAGGTGAGATGGGGGCACGTAGGTCGACTGTTACGTGATGGGCGACTGAGTGAGGGAGACAGATAAATTGGTGAACAGGTAGACAGGATGTTTTGTGTGAGTCGGCTAAGCAGGCAGACGGGTATATATATGTTAGAAGGTGAGTGAATGAAGGTAAGTAAAGTTAGTTAAACAGACACTAACATACTGTAAGTAGGCAGGTAGGTGATTGTGTGGGGGAGTGAGGAAAGGAGGCAGGTTGGTGGTTAGAAAAACTGGTTGGCTGATCGGTAGGTACACAGATAAGTAAGGGATTGACGGAAGGATGCAGGTAGATGGATGGGTAGGTAGTTAAGTGAGCGAGGAGGTGAAGAAAGGAGGCACAAAGGCAGGTAGGGAGGGAGGAAGATGTATAATAAGTGCGTAATGGGGCGGACTCTCGCAAGTAGGTGGGTAGTTAGGTAGTAGCGAGTTAAGGTGACAGGTAGGTAAGTGTAGTAGGTATGTAACTGAACTAGGGAGTGAAGAAAGAGGCATGTAGGTAGGCAGACAAGTGAGTGAATGCGTGGAGGAATGATGAAGATTAAGTGACTGGCGGTGTGAAGAAAGGAGGCCTGCAGGGAGAAAGGTGGGTAGAGAGGTGAGAGAGTGAAGGAAGCAGGCAATCATTTTACAAGGGTAGAGAGATTTTTTGAGTACAAGAGCACACTTAGTAATGAAGAGGTTAACGAAAGCTGTATACAGTATATCTAATCCTTCGTGTCAAAAAATCTCTCGATTTGTTTAAAATCATCTGGAGGTAGCGCCATAGTAGTGAAAAAAAAAAAAAAAAAAACTGTAGTAGTGCCAGGGTTAATTGGTTGACACCTTGTTTTGATATATATATATATATATATATATATATATATATATATATATATATATATATATATATATATATATATATATATATATATATATATATACTGCTGACTTATGCATGCCTAATAATTACCGTACATATTTTTACATCAATATTTTCCAAGAGTTTCTGGTAGATGCAATCTATTGTATAGGTTTTCATTGCCATCTAATGTATTAATAATCCTTAGAACTCTAATGTCATCAGGGAAATTTTGATGCAACAATAACTCTTCAGTTTAGATAACAGTTTATTGTATTGAATACTGACTCTGTTGTTTTCCTACTAACGATAATGAAGTGTACTTTAATAAAAGCCCTTCTCTCCTGTGTGGTCAGACTTCAATAATTCAATTCCAAGAAAAATTAAGTCGAGCATAATTTCTGAAATTAAGACCAAATATGTTTTACACTAAATCAATATCGTCAAACACATGGAGTGGCGTGGCCAAGTGATGTGTGAGCCAGAGTATACCATAACAACAAAGCCTTGGTAATCAATCTTGAGCAACTTTTTGTTCATTTAGAAGTATGAAAAGAGGATTACTCTTGGACACTTCCACGTATTGCACACCATTTCTGGTTTTTACTGTATAATGGAAGAGTCTAATCAACGAAGAAAGCTTGCCTTCTTTTACAGTCTTTCATTATCAAGCATAGACTTAATGTACGCCAGGTGACTTGTGTGGCTGAAGCTATCTGCTACCATTAGCATATCTCTCATATAAACAGATGCTTCACTACGAATGTTCTCTCTGATGTTACAAAATGTAATTCAATTTCTGGAGGATCAATTGCTTGTATATGTGTGGTGTGAGAGAGGGACGCCTTTCTTGCTGAGATACCGATATCCCTCCTTTATAAAAAAAATATATATGCAATATGGCCAACATTTGTTGTAACAGGCTCCATTTTATTTTCGACATTCGCGTAATGGAAAACCTTTCAGCTTCTTTAGCGTTTGTGTACTAACTACATCGACTTTATGCTCTCTTCTTGCCGTTTTATATTGCATGCGTACTAGCTTTCTGTAACCATAATAATGAGCTTAAATAACATCATATGTTTACTAATATTTTCTAATTTACACATGCATATCGCATGTGTACTACTTTTTTGTAATCAACATAACGAACTTAAATAACATCATTGTGTTTATAAAAATTTCCTAATTTACTGAAGGCCCCGATGTGCAAAAATGTCCCAACTTACTTTAATATCCAAACATCTAAAGTGGTCACAATTTACACAGATTTCTGTTTACAGATGTCCTTCTGGTAAAAATGTCTCAGTATATGTGCTGAAGTGCATAATTTACAGATACAGATCTGTGCTAACACAGATTCCAGTTTATAAAGAAGTTCCTATTGGCACAGAAACCCTAATACAAAATGATGTACTTACAAACATCATTGTCAGGACAACTATAGTATTGGCATTCCAGTGAACGTCAGTTAGGAGTGAGCCATAGGAGTCTGAGAGTGTTAATACTATCACCATTAACCCTTTCATGGTCAGGATTATTCTAGTGTTCCATTTCACCTCTTCCAAACAATTGTATTCATAAAAAAAGTGAGTCATAAGAACCTGAGTGTGTGAAAGACGTACTAACTTTTTGCCTTAACAGGATGCCCAGCCCTCGGACACGGGCAATTACTCCTGTGTAAAGCCTTCCAACACAGCGTTCACCTCACTCACCGTCCACGTCCTGAACGGTGAGCCGGTAGAGGGATAGGAAGGTAGAAGGTAAGGAAGAACAGAAGAAGGAATAACGGGACGAGAGAGAGAAAAGTGGTAAAGAAAGAATCGACAGAGGAAGACTGACAGAGACACAGGGATAAAAAAGAAGCGAGTAAGGCGGGCAGGTGGAGTGTGCACGGGTAAAAGTGGACAAAAGAAAATGGAATGGATTTAATAACTCTCTCTCTCTCTCTCTCTCTCTCTCTCTCACACACACACACACACACACACACACACACACACACACACACACACACACACTTAACTACACTGCTTCTCTCCCTGTTTACCCTCCTCTCCTCTTTCTACCCACCTACATAATATGTAGGTGGGAAGAAAGGGGAGATAAATTGATCGATCGATAGACGGACATTATATATATATATATATATATATATATATATATATATATACAGTCAAACTGTCTACCTGCCTATCTATCTGTATCTATCGATCGAGCGATCTATCTCCATAACTATCTTTATAAAATAATGATTATAATATGGCCACAGAAAGTGCTTCAGCATCATGCATTCTGCCGGTCATTGTTAGTTTGAGGACTGAAGAAAGACAGTCATGACAGGAAAAGGGAGAACAGAGAAAAAAGGTAGGGGGCGGGAAACGATGAGAGGTCGAAATCTGAGAAAGAGTATGACAGTGAGGAAGAAAAGAGGGAGGGTATGCAAAGAAGGAGAAGGAAGGGAAAGAAATGTAAGAAGGAGGAAGTAGAATGTAAGGGAGAAAAAAAAAAAAGGGAAAAGGAGAGAGAGAGAGAGAGAGAATCAGAAATCACAAAAATAATTTGTCCGTTTTAATGGGGTCCATATCATATCAGTTTACGAACAAACCATTTTTTTTTTTATCTTCATTGACATCCGTATTTCCCGTGCCTCTTATCAGTGTACATCTTATCATTTCCAGCACGTGTTGCGTTATTATGCCGACCGCGAGTCTAAGTGCTTAAGAGATAAGTGAATTGTGGCTTATTTTACAGGGTATGCTCGTGAGAGTTTCTTTTTCTTGTGTTTTTTATTCCTTTTGTGGATTCTGTCCGTTCTGTGTACAAGTGTGAGTAGATGACTGTGATACCGATACTAACAAAGATAGAAAACTAATGATAATGACTATGATGTCGATGTCGATAATGATATAGTAGTGAAGATAATGTACATAATGATGAGTGTTTATAATTATCATTATGATATTGACATTAATAATGAATGATGACGACTGTGTGATACCGAGGTTAATGAATAATGATAACTGTAACCGTGAATCCATCTCGGTTTCCAGTGTAATTCAACCACCAGTCTTTTTTTTTTTTTTTTTTTTTAGGTGGATTTCTTTCAAATTCTAGCTTACATCATGCATCATATTCACTCTGGTAAATCCCTCACCAGTTCTAACCTACATTAACCACCAATAATTATTCCCAGGTGAGACTCCAGCGGCGATGCAGACCAGCAGTGGAGCCTCAGTGTTTAGCACTGCGTGGCTCTCTCATCACCTCCCTTCCTCGCTACCACCACCACCATCACCACCGCCTGCTCACGCTGCTGCTACTGCTCCTCTGGAGGCCGCCCGTTCTTTCTCCCCTGGGCATGGGTTGGGGTGGGGGTGGTCTGTGAGGGCGCTGGGGGGAAACTGGTGGTTGTCTATGCTGTGTCCGGAGTTCGATACCTGTGTGGACAAAAAATAAAGACTTAATAAAGATCACTTTAGTTATTTCTAAGATATATCATACCCCTCATGCACTCTTAAGAATTCAAACACATTACTTCACAGGGCTACTCCCTCATAGTCTCGCTGATCTCAACCCAATAAGCTCGTAAGGAACCTCTTACTCATGATTTCAAGCCTCTTCTCTCATGATTTTGTAACAGTCCATTCCCATAATTTCATAAGCTACACCCTCCACGAACTCAGAACATCCTTCCTACATATTCTTCTAAAATTTATCCTTCCTAATTTCACGAGACCACACACACACACACACACACACACACACACACACACACACACACACACACACACACACACACACACACACACACGTCTAACCCTGATAAGCAAGTCACGAGGCCCCAGTCATATAAACTCATGAGACTCCTTCCACATGAACTTATAAAACTTCTCCCTCATAAATAAGACTCCTTTCACATATGTTCATAAGAAGTCTCCCACGTGAACTCATGACACTCTTTCCATAAAAACCCTTGATTCCAGCCACATAAACTTATAAGAGTCCACCCACATAAACTTACAACAAAACACCCAGATTTTCATAAGACTCCACCCACATACTAAGACTCCACCCACATACCCATAAGACTACACCCACCTACTCATACGGCTTCACCCATATAAACTCATAGATCTCCACCCATATAAATTCAGAAGACTCCCCTACATAAATCAGTAAGATTCCACCCACATAAATTCATTAGGTCCCACCCACATACTCAAGACTCTACCCACATAAATTCATAAGACTGCACCAGCATAAATTAATAAGACTCTACCGACATAAATTTATATATAATACTCCTCCCACATTAAAAAAGTTCGTCTCGCATACATATATCTCTCCTCCACATACATTCATAAAACTCTACCCACATAAAGTCATATGATTCCACCCATATAAACTCATAAATTCCACCCACAGGAACTCATATTAATCCGCCCACATAAAGCTCATAAAAATCTCACCCACATAAATTAATTAGACTTCATTCACATAAACTCATTAAACTCCACGCACATAAACTCGTAATATTCCATCCACATAAACTCGCAAGACCCACCCATATAAGCACATAAGACTTCAACCACAAAAAACTCCACCCACACAGTCGTAAGCCTCCATACACATAAACCCATAAGACTCCTCCCACATATAGAAAACTCCTCCTATACAAACACCCATACATAAGACTCCTTCCACCTAAACTCTTACACCCGACCCACCTAAATTCATGAGACTCCACCTGCATAAACTTATAAGACCCCTGTCTCAAAAGCGCATAAAACCCACACTCAGACTTTCAGTACCAATACTTGTAAACTTGTAAGGCACCTTTCCTCATTTAGTAAATTCTGGGAATATAGCTTTCATCAAATCCTGACACTTCACACCCATATTAACCTCTAAAAACGCCTCCCTCATACCGTAAATTCATAAGATATAATATTCATTATGAAATTACGACACCTCCCACTCATGTATACACATAGTATAAAGACAACTCTCTGGTAAATTCACAGGATAATCAGTGAATATATCATTAACTCACGAGACCGTACACTCATGTATAAATATAAAGACACCCCCTAATATTTTTGCAAAATATCACACTCATAAATTCACGCCTACCATGATGGCATCACACAAGATTGTAAGAACGAGTGTTAAGGTGTGTGGGCAAGGACATCTACGTATTCACATGGGAAAAGGGTACTGGAGGAATGTCCTCGTCACGCGACTGAGAAACATGTTTACATACAGTATGAAGGAATAATATATTGATTATATCTGGAGGATATACTTATATAGTTACATTGCTACAGTGGTCATGTTCTTGCGTGTATTGAGAATCTGTATACTTATATTTATTTCAGTGATAAATATATATATTTTATACAGGAGATTTAAAAAAAAACAACCTACTTTTGAGGTTTCTACTTAGTTTATGAAAAATAGATTTACGCTGCATTATAGGACATAAAGTTTTTAGCTGATAAGCACATATGCGACATCTATCGGGCTGAGAGTTCACATCAAGAGGTTCTGAAATCCCTGTGACTCTTCTCATGGAAAAGTGATGCAGATGACACTTAGCTTAGTTGACATGGAGAAGGGATGCATAGTCATGGACAGAAATCAAAGAAGTTTTTGCTCCAGTTATTAGCAGATGTGAACTCTTCAGCTATTAAAGCGTTATTTAACTCATCCAGATTGTCTTTGTGGATGGTGCATTAATACTGTACGCACACAGTTAGTCATGGTTGTGTTATAGCTAATCGAAGCTTTGATAAGGTTTTATGCTTCGAGGTGCAGGAAAATTTCAAATACAGGTTGCAGGTATTAGAAGTAAAGTTTAATAAAGTGTCAGGAGGATAAGTAATTCACTCATCACACTGTTTGCTACTTCTTTACTGAATATCATGGTTCCTCGTATAATAAGTACAACTTGTGTGCACGGCAGTGAAACAGGTTGCCGGTTCTTGCAACAGATGATCGTAAGATTTTCAAGTTTGAAAACCAAACGGGTCATGTTCAGATCATTACAGTATGCGTAGTGATGGTGACAGCAGTGGTGATGGTGGTGCTGACGATGGCCGTCAATGAATTTCTTCATACTTTAACGAGGATCCCTAACTCTTTGCAGCTGAGTTTGACGGCCATGAAGTGTAATTAGCCTAGGGGGTTGATTTGGCTAGCAATCAAGGAAGACTAATTCGAATCTCATAACTGAAGCTAATTGAATTTCATGTGACCAGCGACTTAATAATGGGAGTTGTGGGAGTGGCCCAGTTCCGCTCGGATGAATCTTACACTGAATATAGTGATCCAACAGCATGGATCTTCCGCAGTAGTATCCGTTAGACTCATTCACTCTCTTATATCCTCAAAAACAGACTACTAGTGCTGTTCGATCATGGAAAGGTCAGTGGCAGGGCTCCCACTTTTTTAGGGAAATTCTTCACTTAGGGATTAAGAAATTCGAATGATTTTAGTGACAAATCTAGGGAAATGGAAAAATTAGGGAAAATCTAGGGAAATCTTGGGTATGAGAATAAAGTCAAAATATCTGGAATCCATGACACCACTGCCATCAAAACTGTATGGGTGACTGCTACAGAGGTCAAACTCTTTCAGTGCCTGTAGCTTCATTTCTGCCTTCAGGTAAAATCGTCTAGGGTTACTCAAATAATATAACAAGTGTCATACTTGTCATTAGCATTGTCAAAACGTTAATCTACCTGTAAAACTGTTCTGTGATGGATGATGCTTTAGTGGAAATAAGGCCACAGTATTTTTTTTTTTTTTTTTTTACCAAAGCTTAATACCAAACATTTCATGGAATTCTAAATAATGTGTAATTATAAAGTTCTTATATATTTATCACTTCTTTCTTTTTCAATTTAGACATAGAAATGCCTAATCTAGTGACCAAAATACTTGTAGGCAAATATTTTTTTCTATATTCTGTTTTATATATTTCTACAAAGTGTATATGGATTTTGGTTTTTTTTTGTGTGTTTTTGGTGTGCGTGTGTGTGTCCGACTCTGGGCGTAGGCTTCACAGCCTGCTCCCAAGGCCCAGTAGTCATCCTACATACCATAACACCTGTACATGTTTAACCTTTTTTTTCCCTATTTTTTTTTTCTCCCTGAAAACTCGTCTTCATTAACAGAATAACATGCGTTTATTAAAAAGTACGCATTCATGGTTCCACTTCATTGTAAGTTATTATCTTTGGTTTTACTTTTTTCTATGACAAGTAGGATATCGGTTTTATGTATCTTTGTGGATGGAATGAAAGTTATGCTATTTTATTTGGTGTATTGTAACAGTGATTGAGTAAGACATATTCTTTCTGCAAACCCATCTAAGATGGGAAGTTTCCTCAGAACAATGTGGTAGGCCTACTGTATGATTCTTGCCAACTTGCATATCAGAAGCATTAGCAGCACATATTTTCATATGACAAGTTATCACTGATAGAAAGTTATGGTCATAGCACAGATGCTATGATGATCTAATGAATATAAAAACTAATATTTTTTAGCAAACTTAAATGTATTTCCAGTATTACTTAGTCGGTCTCATTATTAAAAAAAATTTCTTCATATACAATTTTATGCATTATTGATAAATAGTAATTGGGATAGGCCTAGTAATTAAGAAGTGCCAGAAGACAAAGTTAGTGGTGTATAGTTTTGGGGAAATTGTGACCAATCTAGGGAAATTCTTTCACATCCTATCTGTGGGAAATCACAGATTGGCAAAGTGGGATCCCACTCAGTGGTTACCATCGATAACAACAAACAGGGTCCAATGACAATCAGATAAAAGAAATATGTGACGCTAAAGCAGGAAAAATTATTATAGTAGTCCCGACTATGAGATAGGCAGTGGTTCCATTATTAATTTTCAGGCCCTTATAACTCACCCTCAGCTGAAGAAATCATACCCATATGTTAGCTGGAATTCAGTGTCAATGTTGTTCCTATCATGACGGGCAATGTTCGTTTTATTAATACTCTCAGGCCGTGGTGCCTACTCCCAGCTGAAAAAATCGTAGGGGAATAGAATACTGCTGTTAGTCCGACAATAAGAATTAATAGTATCAGTATCAAATAACTCAGGGTTATACAGTTGATCCGACCGTGTGTGCACCGCCTGCAATCCACTTGACGCCATTTTATACATCACTAGAATTTTTTTTTTCCAGCTGATGATCCACTTTAGTGGATGTGCGCACTCGCGCACTCCTGCCACGTGATTGGTTGGTTTCGAATCTCATACCTGAAATATCATATTTACAGAAAATAATTGTACCTTATACTCCAATTTTTCTCATAAATGCTGTTTCGTATTGCCATTGTACTATACAAACAGACATGAAACGAGTATGCACCTGTGCTTCACCCAAACGGACAATGAATCTAAGGAAGTTGGAATTTGAAAGATTTGTAATAGGTACAGTGTTGTTGCATTCCTAATAAATAAATAAACAT